>NC_091953.1:92134484-92434484 GCF_031021105.1 Erythrolamprus reginae
CATCCAGGTTTTCAGTGTTACTTTCAAGGAAATCTTCAAGTAAAATGCATTGGAAAAATATTGCCCAAGTTTACATTACTTACTTTGATAGGAAGCTGAGTTTTTTCCTTAAACAATTACTTGTGAAATTGATTGGAAGTTCATCTATATTTTCTTATTAGGTTGGAAGCAGCTTTTCAAAATAGAGGAATGAGCAACAGGCCCAAAATATTGCAGACTCAGATTGGTACAAAACCAGCATGCTTTTATAGTTAGTTTGAAATTAGCAGTTATTTGGGCAAGAGTTATTTGGGCAGCAGCTGAATGTAGTTTTTCCAATCCAAGCAGGAGTCATACAAGTTTTCTCCCCCTCCACTCCCAGTATAATATCTTCTCCTGATTCATTTTCAATCCATTTTTTCTTTCTATGTGATATTTCTGCTAAAAAGAAATGTGTGTACCTAAATGATGAAATCAATATTGGACTACTTTAACTTAACACAATTAATTTTAATTCAATGTTTATTGTTCTTCTGGCCTTTTCTTTTTCTTTGAAGTGTGACTTCTGGCAGTTACATACAAAAATATATTCATATTTGGGACTGATGGAGATCAGAAACAATTTAAAATGAAGTTGGTAATCTAAGGCTGATAAAAGTACCAAAACTAGATACTGCAAAGGATTTTTTTTCTCATGTCTATCATTTTTCCCTCTCTATTCTGTCCTATGGAAGTATATGTTAAATTCAAAGATGTCATCCTTTCAATAAACACAACAATGAATGCATAGATGAGAATGGATGTGCTTTAAATAACTAGAGTTTCCGCAGCTTTATCAAACAATGCCACCATTTCCAAGGATAGAGCAATAGCAATAGTATCTAAGTGTATATAGTACCCCATAGCACTTTACAATACTCTCTAGGCAGTTTGCAATGTAGAAGCATTATTTGCCTCCAATTATCTGGATCCGCATAAAATCGACCTTGGAAACATGGAAGGCTGAATCAACCTTGAGCTCTACCAAGCTCCAACTCCGGCAGAGTTTGACTGAACTTTAACCACTGCTTTGCAAGTGGGTTCATAGGCCATATAGGTATTTTGCCTAAGGTACATTTTTCATGTTGTTTTACTTTAAAAAGCTAATACAACATCTTATGGAACAGCACAGATAGCCATAGAAAGGTGGGAGTGCACAAGTGATAAAATATGAGTTGCTATGTGGTCATACAAACTCCTTATATACCTGCATGCAATATTGTAATATAAGTACAGTGATCCCTCGTTTTTCGTGGGGGATACGTTCCAAGACCACCTGTAAAAAACAAATTTCTGTGAAGTAGAGGAAAGATATTTTTTAATGTATTTAACGAGTATTTGGACTTTTAAAACCTACCCTTTCCATTAAACAGTCATTCTATAATGTTTCTCAGTTGGAACTACATGTGATATCCTACCAGTTTCTTTAATAAAGTACAGTAGTACTGTAGAAGAATTTTATGAATTTTCAATGGATTTAAAATTTTTAATGGATTTAGTGGATTTAAACCCCCTTTGAAAACCCGTGAAATAGCAAATCCACGAAAGATGAACCGTGAAGTAGCGAGGGATTACTGTACACTGATATGGAGTTTCTATTGCATTGTTATGATGCATAGTCATAACAATGACTATTTAGGCCTAAACCAGCCAGGCAGTAGATGGATCTAAGGGACAGATAACCAAGCCCACAGTGCTAAATATTTGATGTAACAGGATTAAAAGTTTCCCTGATTACATTACAAAACTGTGCCTCAATCAACTCCATAGAATTTTGCCCAGTTGGAGTTCAGTTGAAATGATTTCATATACCAGTTGTTATGAATAATCTGTACAGTGACCTTACACATATTTCTCTTGTCCCTTCTGAGCCTGGAGAATTGGCTGGCTCTGAACAGAACCTTTGGCTGACAGAAGGTACATGAAGAAATAAATATATTTCATTATTTCTATTACAATGTAAGCTTTAATATAGGTCTTTACCTATCTTCCATTCTGCTGCAGAATATGTCAGTGGGAGAAAAACAGTTTATGCTGGAATGTATTTCTGTAGACCAGAGGTGGGTTCTTGCTGGTTCAGACTGGTTCTATAGAACTGGTAATTTTTTCCTTGCTTGCTGAACCGGCAACAATGGCTGGCTGGACATGCCCCTGAACTAGGTCTGTGCGGAAGACATTGAAGACAAGTAGGTACAGAAGCAAAAAATCAGTGAAATTCTGTGCGCATGAACATCCCCTCATGAGATTGTAGCACTTATTGCTTCCTGTGCATGTGTGGAAGCAAAATTGTGTGCACAGGGACATGCACGTGAGTGCCCAAATCACCAGGATGTGCACGCATCATACCGGTATGCTGATAAGTGCAACCCGCCCCTGCCGCCATCTTGATTTTTGCTTCTGCTCAAAAATGGGTAATACTTTAAAACAATCATTTCTGTTGATTTAACTTAATTTCCTTTATATCAAAGTATTGAGTACAATTAATGTGATTATTTTCATGTAATAATACTATTCCCCTTCGATCACATTAAAAATTACAATTTGTTGGCAAATGTTGAAGTTCTCCTGGAAGCGAATTCAAGGCCTTCCTGGCCATAGCCCACTGCAGATTTCCTGAAACCAGCAGTACCTTGAATTAGCAGCTATGTGCAGAACTCTCGCCAGAATCTTGCTGACTTGAATGCACATTACAAAACTCAAAATGGAAAAAAACAACAACTTGTGTCTGTATTTTCCTTTGCAGTACACTATTGTTATAAATTCTGCACAATATCTTTCCCCTGCACTCCAGAGAAAAGCTTTGTCTCACCATTTCAAAGTCTTGCTCTGTCTATTGATCGGCTTCTCTGTAAAACAAACTGAGAAGTGTTTTTATTTGGGGGTACAGTACAGAATATTTGTAGACTATTACCTAGATTTAGACGTAATTTGTATATATCTCATACAATTAGGGAAGATCTGGTATTTTAATAGCAGTAGCAATAACACTTAGACTTATACCAGTGATGGCGAACTTATGGCACAGGTGGCACAGGTGGCACACAGAGCTATATCTGCTGGCACGCAAGTTGTTGCTGTAGCTGCACTCCAATATGCATGTGTGTGCTGGTCAGCTGATTTTTGGCCTGCACAGAGGTTTTGGGAGGGAGTTTTTGGCTTCCAGAGAGCCTTTGGGGAGGGCATTTTTACTTTCCCCCGGCTCCAGGAAAACCTTTGGAACCTGGGGAGAGTGAAACATGAGTCTATTGGGCCCACCAAACCTCCAGAGGGGGGTGGGGGAAGCTGTTTTTGCCCTCCCCAGGAATTGAATTATGGGTGTGGGCACTCACGCATGCACGGTAGCGTACGCACACACTCTTTTGGCACCCGAGGAAAAAAGGTTCACCATCACTGACTTATACAGTACTTCTTTGTGCTTTTCAGCCCTCTTTAAGTGGTTTACAGAGTCAGCATATTTTCCCCAACAATCTGGGTCCTCGTTTTACCATCCTTTGAAAGATAAAAGTCTGAGTCAATCTTGAGTCAGTCAGGATCAAATTGTTGGCTGTCAGCAGAGTTAGCTTGGAAAACGTCAGTAAATTCAAAGTGTTGGTAATGACCTATAAAGCCCTACATGGCATCAGACCAGAATACCTCCAAAGCCGTCTTCTGCCGCATGAATCCCAGCGACCAATTAGGTTCCACAGAGTTGGTCAGCCCCGTCAACTAAACAATGTTGGTTTGCAGGCCCCAGGGGAAGAGCCTTCTCTGTGGCATGAACTCCCCCCAGAGATTAGAATCGCTCACACCCTCTTTGACTTTTGTAAATTTCTGAAGACCCATCTATGTTGCCAGGCATGGGGGAATTAAGATACCCCCAGTCATATATAGTTTATGCATGGAATGATTGTGTTGCATGCTTTTAATGTTGGGGTTTTTAATGTTTTTTAATATTAGATTTGTTATACTGTGTTATTTTGTTGTGAGCCACTCCGAGTCCATGGAGAGGGGTGGCATACAAATCTAATAAATTATTATTATTATTATTATTATTATTATTATTATTATTATTATTATTATTATATGTATGAGAACCAGCATAAAGTTCAAGCCATCTGGAAAAGAAAAATATTTCAGTTATCAGTTATATGATAATCAGTTACAGTATTTCTGTTATCCTCCTAAGAGTCCTTTATTGGATGGAAAAATTCTCCTTGATCTTTGAAATCAACATTTCTTGTTACCTAATAGAACTGTTCTTTGGCAGAGCCCAACATTCTCTTTGTGGAATGGGACAATTTGCCATGGCTAACTTGGTGTAGCCAACTCACCGCTGCCAATTTGCCATGACCAACTCACTATGAGACAACTTGCAGCAGACAACTCACAGCAGGACAATTCAACAATTTTATTTAATTATTTAAAATAATTTTAAAAATATTTTAATTTTTGTCATTCACATGTTAGTTTCCCTTCTTTTGTATCATTTCTTTAGTGATTTCTATTCCACCATTTAAAAAATATAATGTAATTTTTGTCCTACAGAAAGGTGTCCTGCAGCAAGTTAGTCATAGCAAATTGTCCCATGGTGAGTTGGCTTTGGTGAGTTGATTTTGGTGAGTTGGCTGGGGCGAGTAGTTCTAGACTCTTCTGCTTGACAGGTCATCATTAAGTGAGAGTATATTTTTACATGGAAAAACCAACCAAGTTGAAGAACAATACAATTTAAAAAGAAATTAAGCAGTGAACTCTTTTAAACCACATGGACTGAGCACTTGGTTTAAATGGGTTCTTTAGTATGCTAGCATTTTTCTAGGTTGAATACATTTCCTATACACTTCTTAATCCTGTATGAATTAGGGGTAGACATTGCTGTATTTATCCAGTAAAACACTAAAAAGGGCACACATTTATTTTAAAAAATGGTAAATCTGATCAAGTTGGCAGCTCCATTAAAAACATTTTCTGAGAAATTTCCAAACACATGTCTTCTAAAACACTTCAATGTGAGCTGCAATTATGTTAAGTTTTGTTTCTTTTTCATATAAATTTTATCTCCTCAAAATAATACAGAAAGGTATAAAGGGACACTGGACTGAAGCTCATAAACTTATAGTATTTCATTATATGGTTTACGTCACTTTGGCTTAATGTGAGTCAACTAGGCATTGTAGTTTATAAAATAGGATTCCTAACTTAATGTTCTGTGAAACTAGCCAAATACGGCTTAAATAAGAAATGTTGGTTAAGCCAAATCATGTACAAATGCAATTCCAGATTACTAATTATTTTTCCCCAATTATTTTTTCTTCAATGCTAATATTATAAGATTTGGCCTTCAGCTGTTCCTAGATTTTAAAACCCGCTCATCCAGATTGCATGGCCCTTAATGAAAAATGATTAGAATTATAATCCAACAACACTTGGAAGGATAATGATTCGTGCTAGGTAACTTGCTGCACGCATTGCAGTTCACAATTGTGGATCTCTGTCTCTTCATCTTAATTTAGAGCACTGCTGGTTGGAAAGGATTTTATTTGTACTTCTTGGTTCTTTCTTGACATAGACAGAAAGATTAACAGAGTTTGAAGGGACCTTGTAGGTCATGTGATCCAACCTCCCACTCAAGCAGGAGACCCTACACCATTTCTGAGAAATGGCAGTCTAATCCCCACTTCAGAAAGTCTCAAGTGATGAAGCTTCCACAACTTCCGAAGGCAAGCTGTTTCATTGGTTGGTTGTTCTCACTGTCAGAAAGTTCCTCCTTATTTCTAGATTGAATCTTTCCTTGAAAAATTTCCATCCATTATTTCTTGTCTGGCCTTCAGGTGCTTTGGAAAATAGCTTGACTCCCTCCTCTCTGTGGCAGCCCCTCAAATATTGGAATACTGCTATCATGTCTCCTTGGTCCTTCTCTTCACTAGACTAGTCATGCCCAGTAACTGTAACCATTCTTCACATGTTTTAGTCTCCAGTCCCCTAATCATCCTGGTTGTTCTCCTCTGCACTTTTGCTAGAGTCTCAACATCCTTGATGGTGAGAAGTTTTCTTCTGGATCCCATCTGCCCACCCTCACACAAAATCATTTAATTTCTCAGGTTCACTTCCCCTGTTTGTTTCTGCCCTGATCTCTTTTTGTTGTGGTAGCCTTGAAGAATGCCACAAGAAGAAGTCCATTCCTACTGTTGTATCCTGTAATGGCTACCTTGTAACTCTGTAAATAGTTTGTTCCTCTTTCAGCGCTGTCTGAGCCCAAGCAGGAAGTCGCTCCTGATTGGCTCAGACGCGGCCGGCTCTAGCTTTGGCGGGAACCGCAAATATATAAAAGGAGCGGTTTCTCCAGGCAGAGTCAGTCGGTACTCGCTGAATTGTCACTTTACCTTGCTGAGCTGTCACTTGTTCTCTGAGCTGAATAAAAGTACCGATTGCTCAAAACCCTGTCTCTGGGTCTACTTCACTGGCGACGAACGGACGGAAGAAACTTCGCGTGCAACATGGACAAAATCCAGATCGGCCAGGCTCCGGAACTCTTCGATCCCGAGAAATCGACATGGGACGAGTACATGGCCACCTTCGAGATCTTCCTCGAGGCGGCGGGAATGCAGGACGCCGAAGCCGATCGCAGATGGGCTATTTTCCTTAACTACTGCGGCGCAGAAATCCGTAGACTTGCCCAAACTCTCACCGAACCGGAACAAGCAAGAGCCACAGCGTGGGACGTCCTACAACAAAAACTGGCGAGCCATTTCAAGCCGACCAAACCAGCCATGGTTTTTCGGCATCAATTCCACATGATGGCTCAGAGGGAAACCGAGTCGATCAGCCAGTTTACAACGCGGCTTCGAACGGTACTTGCTCAATGCAAGTTTAAAGACCCGGAAGCTCGCCTCACCGACGCCTTGGTTTTCGGCATGAAAAGCAGCACGGTGAGAAATAAACTCCTCATCGAAGAAGAGCCGAGCCTACAAACCGTGATTAAACTGGCGCAAACCGCAGAAGCAGCCGACGCAGCGGCGAGAGAATTGAAAGAGCACGGAAGGCGAGAACTCATTGCAAAAATCGACTCCGTGTCTCCCAGCGCCGTGGAAACAGACAACAGCCAACAAATTCCCAGCGGAGACAACTGCCTCCTGGTGCAAGACCAGCCGAGACACCTGAGAGCTACTCACCCAGCCCCCTGCGCGGGCTGCCGGGGAAATCACCAGCGCCATCGATGCCCCTTCCGAGACGCTACATGCCGCCGTTGCAACCGGAGAGGCCACATCGCCATCGCATGCAGAGCAACAGCGCCAGAGGAAACATTTGCCACACCGCAATACCAGCGACCTCAAAACCAGACCCCCCAAGCGCGGGAAAGGAGACCATTCCGCAACGCGGGTCAAAGGAACTACTCAACCGCTAACCGCGACTACTATAGAGGTAACTCTCAATTTTCCGTGAATAACACGGCAACCAAAAAGGGGGCTAAAATTGTTATATCACTGTTACTCAATAACCAACCTTGCTCAATGGAGCTGGATACGGGCTCTAGATATACCATCATGCCCTGGGAAAAATTTAAACTGTATATGCCTAATGTATCTAAGGCTGACCTAAATCAAACCTCTTTGGTGATTAGAGACTTTCAGGGGGGAGTAATCTCGGTCTTGGGAACAGCAAATGTACCTATCGCGTTCAAGAATGTTAAATGTACCCTCCCCATGCTTATTGTAACAGGGGCCAAGCACTCTCTTCTGGGTTTAGCATGGATGGAACCACTGGGGATCGAGATTTCGGGTGTGTGTAATGTAAACTGTTATGATATGCCTAACTTTGTGAAAGAGTTCCCTGAAGTGTTCAGCCCCACACTGGGATTGTATAAGGGGCCCCCTATATCTTTCTCTATTGACCCCAAGGTCCCACCGATCAGACTAAAACCTCGCAGGGTCCCCCTGCCGCTCCTCCCCAAACTAGACATACAACTGGACAAACTCATTAGCCAAGGTATTTTGGTCCCTGTGGAACAGGGGCCATGGGAAACTCCCATAGTTACCCCTCTGAAGCCAGATGGCTCTTTAAGAGTTTGCGCTGATTACAAATCGACCCTAAACAAGGCACTCCAACACCACCCCTACCCCATTCCGGTTGTGCAACAACTGCTACACTCCCTGGGGGAGGGAAAAAGGTTCGCAAAGATCGACCTGGCGCAAGCTTACCAGCAACTTCCGGTCGATGAACAAACAGCAAACGCTCAAACAATTGTAACGCACAGGGGGGCTTTCAAATGCACGAGGTTACAGTTTGGGGTAAGCATAGCCCCAGGAATATTCCAGAGCATTATGGAATGCCTATTGTCAGGGGTAAATGGGGCCATCCCATACTTTGATGACATCTTAATTGCAGGGGAAAACCAGGAACAAGTAAACAAAAGAATAAGGGAAGTACTTAAGAGGTTACAGGACAAAGGTTTAAGAATCAAGCCTGATAAATGTGTTTGGGGAACCAACAGTATAGAATTCCTAGGATATAAAATAGATAAGGAAGGTATCCACCCCACAACAGAGAAGCTGAGAGCAATTAGAGAAGCCCCAGAGCCACGAGATAAGAATGAGTTGCAGGCATTTTTGGGCCTCCTTAATTTTTATTCCGTTTTTTTAAAACAGAAGGCAACAGTAGCAGAGCCTCTCCATCGTTTACTCCAGAAGGAAGCCCGCTGGACATGGGGGAAAACTGAGCGTGAAGCTTTTTCTCAAATAAAAAATTTATTAACTTCTAAAAGTGTAGTAGTCCAATATAGTGCTTCACTACCCATTAGGCTCACGTGCGACGCTTCGCCGTACGGCATAGGAGGAGTCCTAGCTCACGTTCTACCTAATAAGACAGAGGCCCCAATAGCATTTTTTTCAAGAACCATGACCAGCACAGAAAGGAATTATAGCCAGTTAGACAAGGAGGCTCTAGCATTAGTGGCAGGGGTAAAGAAGTTTCACAATTACATTTTTGGAAGAAGCTTTGAGCTAGTCACTGACCACAAACCCCTACTAGGCCTGCTAGCCCCCAACAAGCCCACTCCACCTTTTATGTCTCCAAGACTAATCAGATGGGCTCTTTTCCTCTCAGGGTATCAGTATGAGCTCACCCACAAGGGGGGGAAGGAAATCAATCATGCAGACGGTCTCAGCAGATGCCCCATAACAGACTTAGTGGAAGACCCTGTTCCTTCCACAGATGTGTTAATGATAGAACTCGAGGAAAACCCACTAACCACAGCAAAAGAGGTAGCTGCACACACGCAGCAAGATCAAATCCTTAAACAAGTGGTGAACTGTGTTCTAAAGGGATGGCAAAATGATGTTGTGAAACCTGAATTGTGTGATTTTAAAAACAAAAGACTTGAGTTATCGTATGTAAAAGGTTGTTTGCTGTGGGGGGATAGAGTGATCATCCCCAAAAGCCTAAGGGGAAAGGTACTCAAAATGTTACATGTGGGTCATCCTGGGATTGTCAGGATGAAGAGCCTGGCAAGGGGGCATTTATGGTGGCCAGGGCTGGATGCTGATATTGAAAGTTGGGTTTCAAAGTGTGACCCGTGCCAAGAGTCACGGCCCAGTCCCCCCAAAACAACTCCGGCTGAGTGGGAACAGCCTGCTGGTCCTTGGTCTAGAATCCACATTGACTTTGCTGGCCCAGTGGGGTCTCAGTATTTTTTAATAGTGGTTGATGCCTTCTCCAAATGGTTGGAAATAATAGCAATGAACAACATAACCACAAGTGCCACTATCAAAGTATTGAGCAGACTGTTTGCATCCCATGGTTGCCCAGATCTCTTAGTGTCTGACAATGGGCCACAGCTAACAGCCAGGCAATTCGAATTGTTCCTAGATGGCCTAGGGGTCAGGCATGCCCTCATCTCGCCTTATTCGCCCTGGGCTAACGGATTGGCAGAACGTTACGTACGGGTGGCAAAGGAGGCATTGCGCAGGTCAGGCCCTGGGGATGTGCAACAGAACTTGGACCAATTCTTACTCACCCAACACATTACCCCTAACTCGCACACACATGTAAGCCCTGCAGAGTTATTGATGGGAAGGAAGTTGAGGTCACCACTAGACAGGTTAAACCCAAGGTTCTGTGTTAATAATAACCAAATGTGTACAAAACCTGAAAGAGAAATGTATTTGGGACAAAATGTATATGTAAAAAGTTTTGATGGAAATGTAAACTGGATGAAGGGAATTATTGTTAAGCAAAATGCACCTAAGACCTATGTTGTTAAACTAGAGGATGGTCGTTTGTGGAAACGGCACATAGACCACATTCGGAAGCGAACAGAAAATCAATTGCCACAAACCGCTGACATGGACTCTCCCCCTTCAACAGACTTTAGTACATTGCCCGAAATAAGAGACACGCAAAGAGACTTATCGGGCCAGGGGGAACCATCCAGCGACGCCGAACCATCCTCGTCCTCCGAAGCCTTCGTTGGGCCCGCCAGGCCAAGTCCGCCACACCGGGAGAACAGCGGCGAGCCATCCTCCACGGTCAGTGGCGAAGGAGAAATTGAACTGCGCAGGTCAGCGCGAGCTCCTCAGAGGCCCCACCGATTGGACGACTTTGTCACATGGCTTTCTTGATGGATGTGTCCAACTATGAGGGGAGGGGTGTTGTATCCTGTAATGGCTACCTTGTAACTCTGTAAATAGTTTGTTCCTCTTTCAGCGCTGTCTGAGCCCAAGCAGGAAGTCGCTCCTGATTGGCTCAGACGCGGCCGGCTCTAGCTTTGGCGGGAACCGCAAATATATAAAAGGAGCGGTTTCTCCAGGCAGAGTCAGTCGGTACTCGCTGAATTGTCACTTTACCTTGCTGAGCTGTCACTTGTTCTCTGAGCTGAATAAAAGTACCGATTGCTCAAAACCCTGTCTCTGGGTCTACTTCACCTACATTAAGCATAGATCCAGTTGGGATACTTTAAGCCAATAATTTTCTCTTAGTCCTTGGAAGAAGGCAATGGCAAATCATTTCCAAAAATGTTGCCAAGAAAAGTGGATGGACTCAATATGATGGACACAAACATGTTGATTATGCTATGAATGTAACAACTGCACTTTTATTCCTCCAATACTTTCCCAAGTTATATAAAAAATGGTAAATGCAGGATTATGTATGAGTCTGAAACAAAATGGAAGTTAAATACTAGAATGTTGATTTTTATGCAGTAGGCAGGAACAAATACAAAATATTAACATGTGAAAAAGCTTTCTGATTGTAGCTCAGTAGGAAATTTAATGAGAACGAAAGGAGAATGTGAAATAGAAAACAAGGGAAATATTATGTGCATAAGAAATGCAGATATTTTATCTATCTATCTATCTATCTATCTATCTATCTATCTATCATTCATTCATTCATTCATTCATTCATTCATTCATTCGATTTCTATGCC
The DNA here is from genome assembly GCF_031021105.1 of Erythrolamprus reginae. Classification (NCBI taxonomy): domain Eukaryota; kingdom Metazoa; phylum Chordata; class Lepidosauria; order Squamata; family Dipsadidae; genus Erythrolamprus; species Erythrolamprus reginae. Next base: position 92,145,904 of record NC_091953.1, read on the forward strand.
GCCCTATTCCTTGGACTCAAAGTGGCATAGAAATTATAATGCTGACAGCATTTAAGGGCAACCATATCGCCATGTAAGCAGTAATGGGCAGCCAAAATTTTTACTGCCACATTGTGGGTGTGGCTTATTTTGTGGGTGTGGCTTGATGATCATGTGACTGGGTAGGAGTGGCTTGCTGGCCATGTGACCAGATAGGTTTGGTTTGAACTATTTATTTATTTATTTATTTATTCATTCATTCATTCATTCATTCATTCATTTATTAGATTTGTATGCCGCCCCTCTCCGTAGACTCGATCATCATCGTTCAAGTGAACTGTTAAGTCCTCAACTTAAAATCTCAGTGTCATTCTCTGGGGTGACAATTTTCTTTGTGTTTCCTGCCCTCTCCTTCCTGGGTCGCACCCTGCCTCAGGCTGGGTAGCTAGGCGAATGGGTGCCGATCAGTTGCTGAGAAAAGAGGGGGGAGGAAATGGGCCCTCTGCAACTCCTGCTGGTGCTGGTCTCCCTGCCGCTTTCTAAGGAGGAGGAAGAAGAGGAGGATGGGAGAGGGAGATGATCAGCTGCAGCTGGACACACAGCTTCATTTCCACCAGTGGAACTGTGTTCCACCCCATCCTGCCTGCTGCCCACCCCCTGCATGTAAGGCCTATCCTCCTGAACATTTCTGAAAACAGTTCAAAAACATCTGACATGGCATTAATCTGGGTGATTTAGATAATATAAACATAGTTACTCAGTAGGTTAATTCTCCTGCTACAGGTTGTGAGGGTGGTTGTCCAAGAACCAATCTGAATATTACAGAAACAAGTCAGAAGGAAACAGGCAAAAGTAGTCTGCTACGTGGGATGGCAGCAAAATGAAGCACTATTTATATATAGATTCTATTTAAATAAACTCTTAAAACGTGCACTTACATTTTGCGATGCAAACCAGAAGATGAGTAGAACCCACTCCTGGATACAACAGATGGTATATAGAAGAGACGATCTGCAATTGTCTATTAAGTTTTTCATAGTCTATAATAAAAGTCTTATAAATATAGATTTATATTTATAACCCTTATAAAAAAAGGCAAAAAAAGGCTAAAAAAAAAAAGGAAATAGCATCTTCACTCTTAAAATCTTTGATTAGGTAGCCTTTTATTTTGTGATTCGGTGTGATATTTCTGTTACATTCCTATGACTGAAATGCCTGGACAAAACAAGGAAATGTTAAGTATCTGATTAGATTTAATGATGTATTCCATTAAAATTTCAATGAGGTTCTCTGAAGCAAAGCAAAAGCATCTTTATGCTGATCATTACATGAAAAGCTATGTTTTTAAAGTCAGTAGAACTAAACCAGTCCATTAATATATGTAAATCTTTGGTTAGACTTTTTTGTGCTGTGTTAAAAAAATCATTACAAAAACAATAAAATCTATGACAAATGTTCCATGTTCTTTAACAGAAGTAGAATGCTTCAACAGGAATATTTGAAATCATCTAAAGACATTATCTTTGTTCCTTCTTTTGATGCTCAGGTTAAACGAGCAACCAAAAAAACATCTTTTCTTTTGCCTGTAAGAAGAAAACGTTATTATGTCTTTTAAAAGGATTTTTAAAAGAAGAAAAATGAATATGCTAAACACTAAATCCCTGAAAGTTACTTTAGTATTCAGTTCTATTACCCAAGTTGAGCCTATATTTCTGGCAGTCAAGAAGCATTTACTACATTGCAAAGATTGAGAAATCTGTTTTTAAAAATGCATATCCACTTTTAATCAAATACTTACATGTAGAAAGGGGGGCAGAGAGAAGACAGGAAACTGAAACTATCAGCTTGCACTGTGGCACATTCCCAGCTCACACATGTCTTGCCTGGCTATCTTGAGGCCTCCTCCACTCTCCTAGGCACCTCTTGCACAGCTTCCCATCCCAAGGGCCTCACAGCCATAGGACTTGAGCCTGCTTCTCGCCCACCATCTTGGAAGCAGTCACAATTTTGGTAGTGGCTGCAATTTCATCAGCTGCTTCACCTTGGAGAAGGTGATTTTTGGCAAAAGATTAAAAAGATTGAGAAGAGAAGGCAAAAAGGAGGCCTAGGGGTATGAAACCCAACAGGGGGCAGTGGAAGTGGGTCCAAGGCCAATGGGGGCCAGTGTAGGTGGGAGATAAACCAAGGGATCTCACACAGCAGGATGCAGGGAAGATAGGTAGATAGAGGCAACTGCAGCATCCTTAGACTCACACATAAGGGCAGGCAGATTATTGCCCCCGGAGGCGGAGTAAAGACGCTGAGACATGGATTGTGGATTAATTAAGAGTCATTTATTAATTAACATATTTAAATAACTTTAAATAACTTTAAATAAATTTGAATAAATAAATTTGAATATTTAATTCAAAACAAACTAAGGACCTGCAGAGCCAAAACTAACGGGGCGGAAATTCCTACCATAACATTCTTTGGCAACATTGGGCAATAACTCCTTGCTGAACCAGGTGAAGGTACCACCTTCATTTGGATCCTAGCCATGCCCCTGCATGTGGGAGGAGATCACCCTCCAATCCCCGTGGGACATTGGATCCGGTGATTCCCATGGACATCCTCTCTCCAATCCCTGACGTTGCTCGAACCTCTAGTTCCTGGAGAGAGGCGGTCCATCACCCTTTAATGATGCCCGAAAGGAGCATGCGCAGTTGCTTCTAATTGCCCATTTCCGCCCCCCTGCCACGGAGGGGGGTCAGATCTCAATCTTGCCCCCCCCGACCCCCACCCAGCCTCCTAAACCAATTCCTGGAGGCACCTCTGCAGGTCCAACAGGAAAATGGTGTTCCCCTCCTCTGAGAGGTGAACGCTGTCGGCTCGGTAGAGCCAGGGGGTTCCAAATTTTATAAGGGGATGCTTCACTACACACACACCTAACTCCCTAACCACCTTCCCAATGGCCTGGTTGACCCTCAACCTGGCCTTGTTAACGGCTTTGGGTGAAACAGCATCCCGCCAGACAAGTCTGGGAAGGATCTCAGACCACACAATACGTGTGCCTGGATACGCGGCTGCGATGGCCCGAAGGTCTTCGCGAGCCTGGATGCTCACCGACAAGCCGCTCAAAACACCGAGATCGTTGCCCCCGAGGTGGATCACCAACAACTCGGGGTCTCCCTCGGATCGACACCGTTCAAAAAACAGGGGGCGAAGCCCCTCCCAGCGCATTCCCCTGCGGCCCATCCATACAACGTCCGTCTTCGAGCCCAGGGAAAGCTGCGATCCGACAGGAGACCTTGAAGCAAAACAGCCGGCCCAAAACACAAAACTGTGGCCCATAAGCCAAACTGCGGGCCGGGAACCAGCAACAGCTGAAACAACAAACAGAAAATTAAAACGGCCAAAACCGGGTCCCTATCGGGGGGGCCTGAACGTATAAACGAAAGGCTGCAGACCTCCAACGGCCAATGGCCATAATGTGGCGATCCGCAAAACCAGCAGTGGTGGCTGCGGTAGCCGCGCCTATACGAAACGAATGTGTGCCGAACCTGGAGGGGTCCCCGCCCACTTGTTCAAGGGCCCGCCTAGTAACGGCCCAGAATTGGTACTTAGTCAAGGGGGCCCCATTACAGTGACAAAATAAAAATCCCGGGGTTTCCCCACGACTAGCGCAAAAAGCGGTTAAAGCCGCCACCGGGCAAACGGCACCATCAGTCGTTGGTGCTAAAGCAATCTCCACACCGCGACCATGCTGGTCCGTCTTGGACTGTCGCAGGCGTATGGAGACCCCACTAGGTCGTAGCTGCACGTCGCTCCACTGGAGCGCGCACATGCTATTGTCCCGAACAGAACTGGCTAAAACTTCGCTCACCCGAAAAGCCCCGAAAAAGAGCGTAGTCGCTGCCGCGTGGAAAAGGCAGGCTTCATAGTGTGAAGTGCACAACCTGATCCACGTGTGGCTTAAGGCCGACAGCTGCAATATGGATAAGGGCTGCCGGGCATCAGCCGCTGGTGGCGGCCGTTCCCGGGACCACCCTTCTAACATTCTCCTAACCCGAAAGTCACTACACGTGTCAGGGAACCCTTGAGCTTTGGCGATGAACGCCAGGCCTGCCAACTTGCCCCTAATGGTTTTCACGTTCAGACCACGTTGGTGTAACAGCACGCAGTGCTCCAACAACTGGTCGACCGGTACGGGCCACATCTGCCTATAGCCCTTACTAACCCTGAACTCCATAAACTCCTTACCTGACCGGAGGTACGCAGCCCGGGTGCTTGGGGCTATCGACAGCCCAATGGCCCGATTTGCCTCTTGCCTCCATGGTTCTGCAGCCCCGCCAGGCTCCATGAGTGTCCTGGCATCTGTTCTGGTGTGCGCTGCGCCCAGGGCGCCAATGCCCGGAATCTGGCAAGCTGTCCACGGGATAAAGCGTCAGCCGCACCATTCTCTAACCCCGGCACATGGCGTGCCAAGAACAGTGCGTTCAGAGCCAAGGCTTTACTGACGAAAAAACGGACCAGGTGCACTACCCTCTCATTCTTTGAAGACAAAGAATTTACCACATGGACAACCGCCAAGTTGTCACACCAGAAATGAACCACCCGATTGGCGAGCTGACTGCCCCACAGTTCAACCACCACCACTAAGGGAAAAAATTCTAGGAATGTGAGATCCCTATCCATACCGGCCACTGCCCACTCGGCCGGCCATGTTGAGTGGCACCACTTCCCTCCTAGCATCACCCCGAAGCCAAGGGAACCCAAGGCGTCAGAGTGCAATTGCAAGTCTGCTTGGAGAAGCAAATCTTGCCGCCAAAAGGAAATCCCATTAAAGTGGGCCAGGAAAGTCTGCCATACCCACAAGTCTACTCTGGCCCCAACACTGAGCCGCACATGGTGATGGGGCGAGCTCAAACCCTGCATGGCAGAATACAGTCTGCGTAAAAATGCCCTACCGGGAGCAATTACCCGGCAAGCGAAGTTAAGCAGCCCTGTAAGCTCCTGGAGTTGCTTGAGGGTCACCTTCTTCAGGCTGGCTACCTCCTCCAGTTTGAGCCTTATCTTCAACAGCTTGTCCTCCGGCAGTCTGCAAGACTGCGTGGAGGAGTCTAGCTCTATACCCAAGAAGGACATCCTAGAGGAGGGCCCTTCCGTTTTCTCTGGCACTAGGGGCACCCCTAAATAAGCACATAGCCCCTCAAATGCCGCCATTAGGGCTTGGCATTGAGGCGTGCCTGCCGGGCCTGCCACCAGGAAGTCATCCAAATAGTGGATGACCGACCTGGATCCAGTTCGACTCCTGAGTGCCCACTCGAGGAAAGTGCTAAAGCTCTCAAAGAGAGCACATGAAATCGAACACCCCATGGGGAGAGTTCGATCCAGGTAAAAACTTCCCTCAAAGCAGAAACCCAGGAGATCGAAATCGTCGGGGTGTATGGGCAGGAGCCTAAAAGCAGACTTAATGTCGCTCTTGCCCATTAGCGCCCCGACCCCGCAAGCCCAGACCATAGCTACTGCTGCGTCGAATGAGGTGTAGCGGACCGAACACAGGTCTTCCGGTATGAAGTCGTTCACTGACTCCCCCCGGGGGAAAGAAAGATGGTGAATCAACCGGTATTCACCTTGGGCTTTCTTGGGTACCACCCCAAGGGGGGATATCCTCAAATTCGGGATGGGAGGGGAGGGAAAGGGGCCCAGGACCCTCCCTTCATCTACCTCTTTCTTAATCTTGATCCTAACTAAATCCTCATTACCTTGAAGTGACCTCAAATTCTTTGACATAAAGGCCCTACGGGGACCCTGATACAGAATTCTAAAGCCTTCACTAAAGCCCTGCAGGATAGCAGCCGCCCTCTCGGGCGGGCGATATCCTCGCAAGAGTTCAGTCAAGCGCTCAAGCCTGACTGGACTGGGGCCCTTGAGTCGCAGGAACGGCGGGCCTGTTCTTGTCCCTGTTGTTCCTGTTTTTCCCGGGACGCGGGCACATGTGCGTGGCGTGGGAACCCCCGCACTTGCCGCAGGCATGTCGGAACTTACAGGAGGAGCGAGCACAAGAGTCCTTGGTGCTGTACTCAAAACAAAGCTGGGTGGTTCGAACACCCTGCCCCGCAATTGTGCGGGGCGCAGCCGGCTCCTCCTCCATTAAATGACCACTATCGGTCCTTTGACCCGACCCGCCTGAAACCATAGATCGGGCACCTCCCGATCCCAGGGCAGAGAAGGATCGTATGCCCCCCTCATCTGGAAAGCCTCGTCGTAGTTCTGCCAGGCATCCCCTTTGACCTCAAAGTGTGCCATGGCAATGAGGTCAATGTACTTAAGGAGCGCCGTGGCCCTACCCGGCTCCTTCTGTATGATAACGGTGGCATAGGTCAGGAAGGCGTAAAGCCAAGACCTGAAAGACCTAGGTACCTTGACCTTTTTGGCCCGATCGGTACGGGCCTCCTCGTCCCCCTCCTTTTTGGGAACTTCCCTATTCAATAGGGTATAGAGGTCAATATATTCTCCCCTCCAAATCTTATCTCTAATTGAGGGGTGCAAATGGTACCCTAAAGGAGTCGAGGGAAGGCCCACAGGCACCGCCCCCATGGTGGCCGCCATGGGGTCGGTCGAGGTGGCCACGCTGTTATTGGCCAACCCCGCAGAAGACACGGCCGCCGTAAGGCTGGCCAATCCTGGCAAAACCACAGATCCACCCATCCCTGGGGGGGATACCTGGATCCCTGCTACCCCAGTCATGCCAAGCAAAGACCCCGTGTTCACCACTGGCGCCCTGGCTGGAACCGAATCCGGCTGTGCGGTCGCACCCCAAACCTGGGAGCATATCATGGGCATGCTTGACCTCAAAGGAGGGCCCAAGCCGGCCGGTCCTGCCGGGGGGGTTAAGGTGGGTAACCCCTGAACAACTGGTGTGGGTGCGATGGAAAGAGACTCACCCCTGCCATCCAATGGGGCCCCGAGGGCCCCGGCCGCAGAACTGGCATCCCTTGCCACAGGGTCGCTCTGGTCCGGAGCTTCTTGCGCATGCCCGGCGATAGGAGGGGCTCCTAACGCCGCTGAGGACCTGGATCCACTGCGAGCCCCGAAGGCGGCTTCCCAGCGGGCGTCCATGCGGTCCAGGCGATCTAATAGAGCAGAAAACGATTGAGCCGAGACAACAGGTTTTGGGCCTCGAGGGGCCTGGGCGGCAGGAGGGGGTTGCACCTGCGGGGTGGGAACTATAACCCCCGCCTCCCTAGCCCGTAAAGATGGGACCCTGGCCCTCCAAGGGCGAGGGCCCTGCGGAGCCTGAGTAGCTACGTGCTTCCTGGGGCCCATACCAAACAGGCCACCCAATCACCAGCCAAATACAAATAACAAGCCCAAAATTGGGCCTACTCCCCCTCAGCCACCCGAATGGGAGGTCCTGAGGTCCTAAAAACCCTGGGCAAACCCACCAAAGGGAAGCCCCAAAGCCTACCTAGGTGTGGCCTCTTAATGGGGGCCTTTGGGACCGTAGGGAACCACTAGGTCACACTACCTAATCCCATCCCCCCCTAAAAAGGCCCACCAGCCTCACAGTACCCAAACCCCTATGCCCTCAATTAAAAAGGGGGGGGTTGTCTACCCCTTAACACCCTACCCTTCCTTTGCCAAAAAGCCCCAATGGGGGGGAAAGGGGGGTATCAGGGGGAGGGTTCGAGGCTGGGGTGGGTGGGTTAGCTTCCCCCCCGGGGGGAAGGGGCCTACCCTAAAAACCCCTGTACCCCGGGCACCAACCTTTCACAACAAATTAAAACCAAAATTAACCTAATAAAAAACAAAATTGCTAGCTAAGACTCAGAGGCAAAAGCCTCTTAGTCAGCAAAACTGCCTACCGGGCGAGGCCTCCGGGCCCCGCCGCGATCTACCCCCACCCCCCTGGAGAGTAGGCTGCCCTACTCTCCGCTGGAAAAGCAAGTAAAATAAAGAAACGAGTCAGAGGCCCGCAAGCCCCTGACCCAGCAAGCCTGACGAGGCCTCGGTAGGCCCCATTCCTCCGAGAAGAAGCGATCCGCTGCCTCTCTGCTGGAAAAGCCCGGTTGCCGTCCTGGAACAGCCTGTACCGAAAAGCAGGCTGTTCGCTTTAAAAGCCAACGATGCGGTTCCAATGCAGATCGCCCTTAAATAGGGCGATCTGTGGACCCGCCTCAGCAAGCCAGCAGCGCGCTCTCATTGGCGCGCTGCCAGAAGCCGAACTTCCGGTTTCCAAGAACCCGGAAGTTCGCAGCTCGAAAGAGCTGATTCACCATCGCCCCTGCCCCTGAGGCAATTCCGGCCAACGGTTAAAACCGTTGGCCGGGTATTTCCAAGCAGTTTACTTGAAGGATTTTCTTAGCAGTAGATTGCTATTACCTCCTTCCTGGGGTTGAAGGAGATGTACTCATCCAAAGTCATCCAACAAGCTCCATGCCTACGGTGGAACTGGAATTCTCAATGTCTCACAGTTTCTAGCCTGGTATCTTAACCAGTACAATAAACTGCATCTTGAGGAATATTATAAAACTAAAATGATAGTCAAACTCATTACTTTTATTGTATATACTATCTCAAGTTATATTTATTACATTAAGATAGAGATAGATAGATAGATAGATAGATAGATAGATAGATAGATAGATAGATAGATAACATGAGAGATATAGAGCAAGAGAGAGACAGAGAGGTGATGGATGGAGGGATGGATAGATGGATAGATGGATATATTTTTATATATATATATATATATATATATATATATATATATATATATATATATATATATATTTATAAAGGGCTTTTGCATATAGCCATCTTGTTAATTAACACAATTATGTTTCCCATATTGGTATTTTTAATGTAGATTTCTTTAACTTCCATCATAGTTCCCTCTAAGCTGAGCAGTGAGCAATCGCTCACTTAAAAATCATCATCAACTCAGAGTTTTCCAAACCTGCTCAGAAGCCGAGAGGGAAAGAGTGAGAGGGAAGGAGAGAGAGAGGAAGAGAGGAAGAAAGAGAAACAGATAGAAAAAAGAGAGGAAGGAAAAGAGAAAGAAAAAGAATGGGAGTAAGGAAGAGAGAAAGAAAATCAAAATCTAGTTTGAAACTAGCTCAACTATTTAAGTGGCATTTTGATATTGATAGTGTTGCACTATTATGAACTCACTGTTATAGACACACAGTACAGTATTTTATTTTGAAATTCTCTGAGGCAAAACAGGGTGTGTTTTTTGTTTGTTTGTTTGTTTTTCTTTTTTGTTTGTTTGTTTGTTTGTTTGTTTGTTTGTTTGTTTGTTTATTTATTTATTTATTTATTTATTTATTTATTTATTTATTTATTTATTTATTTATTTATTTATTTATTTATTTATTTATTTATTTATTTATTTATTTATTTATTTATTTAATATTTTTGTGCCGCCCAGTCCTGAAGGGACTGCCGCTCAGACACTATACTTTTCCGTCCCCCCCCCCCCAAAAAAAGTAGAGGGAACACTGACTTCCATCCCATCTCAGACATATGGGAATAAAATTGAATTATAAAAGGTCTATTATGCCTTTCCTATTTATAGTTTTACTGGAGAACATCCCAATTAAAACAACAGTGGTTGGGTGTGGCAAGCAGAGTAATAAAGTGTGACTTTCCCCCACTGTTCTTATGTCTGCAGATTCAGCAGCCATGTTGAAAGTGACTCATTTTGTCTTGAGAAAGGACAAGTTACAACATCATTTACAGATGTGATGTGACGAATACACTATCCTGCCTAATAGATATAGTCATTTGCATTTATTCATAAATGGACTCAGACTGGGCAGGCTCTGTCGAGGTGACAGAAGCAAGGTCTTACTTAATTGAGAAAGGTTTGAACTCTAGAGCAGTAATTCCCAATGTGAGCTACGGGGGCGGGGACCAGTTCCCATGGGGGGCACTTTGATTTTTAATGGTGGCAAATGGAATCTTGTTTAAAGCAAGTTAATGGCCTTTTTGGCTTCATCTGCATGAGTAGGAATTCACTTTTTTTAATAGTAACAATTATATGTTACGGGGGAGGGTGTGTGGCATCAGGATTTCAGAGATGCTTAGGTGGGGCATAGCCAAAAAAAAAGGTTGGGAACCACTGGTCTAGAGAAAATGGACAGGATTCTCAGGTCTTTTAGCCTGCTACCTATTTATTAGATCTCTGTCCTGCTTGGCTGGTGAAGGTTGTCTAGGAGGTGATAGGCAGTTGGGTCCATGATGCTGATGTAATGCATTTGAATCACATTTTTTAATTTTTAAAAAATGTATTAAAAATTCAATGCTTTCCTAACCTGCAGCTACTTTGCAGGTAGGTACATAGAGTAGCTGAGCTGGTGTATCATTTAAATTGAAATGAAGTTGGGGGCAGAGGGAAAAGGAAGGGAACACAAGTTGGCTATGCATATACAGGATACGCATTACATGCTTTACATCATCTTATCAACATAATAGTAATATGTTTTTTAAACCATTATATTTGTTAAGATGTTCTGACATTTCCTGAAATCTTTTTAATGTCCTTAGTTAAAGTTCCATTTTTCTTTTTTAAAAATAATTTTACAAGTAAAGTTTACAAATACAAAGATACAAGACTAATGCAAAATGTGAAAAGTAAATAAAAAGGTGCAATGTAATGTAACAATTTGGAGATTTTTGTTCTTCAGTTTTTGGGTGTATTCTTGGTCTATATTCATGGCCTAACAATATATTTTTTTAAATATATATATTTAAATGTATTTATTTATTTATTTATTAGATTTGTATGCCGCCCCTCTCCGTAGACATATACACCTAAGGGGGAAAATGTTATTCAATTTGTTGAAAACTAGTGATCACTTTCATACTAGAACAAAAAATCCATATTCTTTCTTGCTTTGGTTTATTCTTAATTTGTAAAATTAATTAGATTTGTTTCTTCCTTTTCAGTGTCCATAGAAATACAGGAAGTAAATTGAAAAAGTGAGGATATGTCTTTCCATGAGTCATAACATTTAGGATTTTTATGGTTCATCTCCCTACTTAGCAGCTGTTAGAGGTCTTGCACTACAACTTCCAGTACAAGTAGTACAGCAGGTGATTAATTGCATTGGGGCAGTATTGTGGGAGTTGCAGTCCCACATATAATTTAGAGCAGCAATTCCCACTAAGCATACTCTTCAAATGTGTGCTTTTGATAATGGTCATGACAGAAAGAAATTTTGGCAACTGAAATGAATGAAGTCATCCAAATGGCATCACATAAAGGCAAATCAATGATGAAGTCATCCAAATGGCATCACATAAAGGTCTATATAGCAGATGGATGATGGAAGAAAAGAAAACTAATGAAGGAAGAAACCTACTGAATTAGATTTACAGGTATTCCTCAACATATGAACCCAATTGAACCCATACTTTCTGTTGTTAAGTGAAATATTTGTTAAGAGTTTTTCCCCATTTTGCAACCTTTCCCGCCACAGTTGTTAAGTGAATCACTGCAGCTGTTAAGTTAGTGTTCTGCTGGAATGTTTCAACCGCCCGTAATTACAGGGTAATTAGTCCAGGAAGACACACACCACACGATAAAAGTAAAACCCAAAAGTTTTTATAAACAGAAAAACAGAAACAGCTCCCTTTTTAAATGTCAAAGGGATTTTCTGGTACACACAAGGCACAGGTTAAATGCAATCCAATTGCTCACCCAGTAACTGGGAAATTGAGTCCAATTCTAAAGTCCAGAGAGTTCACACACAATCTTGAACAGCACAAAAACCACGATCTTGATGAAACAATGAATCAGATAAACTGCCATGAGGCTAAAACACCAAGCTGCACTTTTATCTGTAGCACTAATTACAGCAGCCCCACCCAACCACAGGTGGCCTCATTTTCTCTTGTTATAATCCTTCAGTTGTTGTCTCCTATGCATCACTCTACGCATGCATGGACGTGTCATTAATTCTTGTTCAGAATCCAAAGATGATACAGATGATTGATCTCCTCCTGGGCTGTCTGCCAAACTCCTCTCTTCCCTGTCACTCACGCTTCCTTGGTCAGAGGAGGCTTCGTCGGCAGATTCCATCGGGAGCAAAACAGGCCTGCGGCATGTGGATGTTTCCCCCACATCCACCTGCACATTCCCTGGGGCAGGAGCTGGGCCAGAGCTAACCACAACAGTTAGTAACACGGCTATCTGGCTATCCCCATTGCCTTTGCTTGTCAAAAGGTTGCAAAAGGAGACCACATGACCCCAAAACACTGCAATGGTCATAAATATTCTTGTGGGTGATTCACGGCCAGCTGCTCTGGTTATTGATTTTGAACCAGAGGAACCGGGTCCATTGGATCAAAGGAGACCTGTTTGGCTTGCAGAGGAGTCAGCCAGTGAGGGGGAAAGAGAGGCGGAAGTAGAAGGTGCCAGAGAGGCTATTGCAGAGCTTGTAGAATCCTCAGATGAGGACTCTTCAGTCAGAGCCTCATCTGGCTCAGATGAGGAGGGGGTGATGGATGACCCCATCCTCAATGTTGGGGTGCGTAGATTGGTGGGATGCCTGGAACAGCTGTGCAGATGCAGACAAAGATTCTAAAGCTCAGCGGGAAGCAATTCAGAAAGCTTGCAGCAGGCTTCAACAGGAGAGGGCTTGTGAGAAGCTCTTTGAGAGTTATCATTTGGCAGTTTACAGGAACAAGGATACAGGAGTTCCTCAACTGACTTTTGAATCTTGAGACATTTAAGCCTTATTGTTGGACATTTGATTTTGAGAACATTATAGCTCTGCAACCCAGTCAAGTGAGTACTTTGCAGAAGCTCGTCTAAGAGACATTTGTTGCCGGCTTTAGCTGTTCACCCTGACCTTTGGGCCATAAACCAGCATTCCTTTGCAGTCATTGTGACTCTAAACTAATTTGTACAGAAACATAACTTTAAGTTTTGTAATCCTCAGACTCTGTGTGTGTTTGTACACTGCCTTGTTGCGTGGCCAAGCCTGTCAGGCAGAACAAATATGACTCAGATGCCAATCATCTGAATTTTGATCACATGACTATGGGGACATTGCAAGTGTAAAAAATGGTCATAAGGCACTTTTTTCTGTGCCTTGTGCCTTTAAACAGCCACTAAATGAACTGTTGTAAGTTAAGGACTATCCGTATACTTCGAGTTCTTCCTTTAAATCAAGATTTCTTAATTTTAAATTTTCTACATGATGGGTATCTGGCACAGATATGGCCCATTAGCAGTTACAGCAGGCTGTTAATCATTATCATTAAAGGGTTGGTGATAACCAATATTATATATGAACTGGAAGTACTGCCGTATGACGTAAGTTGCTCTCCTTGCTAATTGTTGCTCCAAATCACAGAATAATTTTTAAATGGCATTCATTCATTTAATAGGGCATAATAGAGGAGTATAAAACTCCAATGTTCCTCAGGCAATTATGCCCTGCAGTTGCTTGATAACCTGCTGCTGTGTCAACAGGAACTAACTGAAATAGCATTTCTTTGTTTCCTTAAGAGTGGTGGTAGTTAAAGTAAATAGGCCCCATTTGAATAATACAATAAAGCAATGAAATCAAAGCAAAGGAAGTTGTTTATGATAAGAGCAGAGTAATGATGAAATTGCTCCAACCAACATCTTCCCAGTTCTTTTCAACTGTCTGAAATAAGAGGCAGAAGGAAACAGATGGCAAATACTGAACTCATCTGTCAAAGGGATAGGAAAAATTGCCATTCAAAGACAAGATTATTTCCAATAAAGAAACCCCTTCCTGTGTAAGAGGACAATCAAGTATTTTTAAAAAAAACCTGGGAGAAGAGCCAAGAGAAGGTATGGATCAGCAAACATATTGAAAGAGCTTAAAACATTGGGAGATGAATTGTGCATTCCAGAATCAGTGTAAGGGGACTGAGATGGGGAAGGGTGGGGGGCTGCCTGTATTTTTTTCACTTCACACTATGTTGCTTTTTGTTTTGGTTTTTTTGCTTTTCTCATGAGGTATATACTGTGTGAAGGAGACCAGAAGAATATTCATTGTTTCTCCCAAATGTGAAGAATTGTTTCACGCAACTCTCTTTGAGCAAGGCCCAACATTTAGTGCATATTCCAGGACTCTTCAAAATCATAGGAATGGAAGAAATGGTCTCATACTAAATCAGAAACCTAGTCGAGCAAACCTAATATATTGACACCATGCAGGGCTTCCAACGTATTGCTGCTACAGGTGCAGATGTGCCCACTGGTACACATGTGTGCACGCCAGAGCGAGATTTTGCTTCTGAGCATGAGCAGGAAGCAAATTTTGTGAGAAGATGCACGGGTGTGCAAGATTTTGGTGATATCTCCGAAAATTGCCAAATCTCTTGCGCATGTGAATCCTCTCACAAGATTTTGCTTCCTGTGCATGCAGGAAGCAAACAAAATCTAGTCATCTTTTCACTATTAGTGCGTAGAGTGGCCCGTACCACTACTAGCAACCCACTAGAGTGGCCCGTACCACTACTAGCAACTCTAGCAACTCACTACTGATTGACACAGATTAGTAGCAGAACTTTACATTTTCATAAGGTAAAAGTAAAGGTTTCCCTTGTCTAGTCATTTCCAACTCCAAACTGGGTGAAACCACACTCAATAACAACAACTGAGAGAGGGATCTCGGAGTCTTGGTAGGCAGCCAACTAAACATGAGTCAGCAGTGTGTAGCAGCAGCCAAAAAGGCCAACACAGTCCTGAGCTGCATAAACAGAGGGATACAATCAAAGACCAGGAAGGTATTAGTACCACTCTATAAACCTTAGTCAGACCACACCTAGAGCACTTCATCCAGTTTTGGTCATCATACTACAAAAAACACATTGAAACTCTAGAGAAAGTGCAGAATAGAGCAACCAGGATGATAAAGGGTCTGGAAAATAAAACATGCAAAGAGCAGTTGCAGTCTGGTGGAAGAGAAGGACCAGGGGTGACATGATAGCAATGGTCCAATATTTGAGGGGATGCCATGAAAAGGAGTGGGTCAGGTTGTTCTCTATGGCACTAGAAAGCCAAACAAGGAATAATGGATTGAAACTGACCAAGGAGAGATTAAATCTGGAAGTGAGGAGAATCTTTCTGATGGTAAGAGCAATCAACCAGTGGAACAGCTTGCAAGCAGAGGTTGTGAGAGCCCCAACACTTGAGACTTTCAAGGGTATATTGAACTGCCATCTATCTCAAATGGTAGGAACTCCTGCTTGAGCAGGGGGTTGGACTAGATGACCTACAAGGTCCCTTCCAACTCTAATTTAAAAAAAGCCCAACCTCTAGCGTCATATTTCAATGAAAGATATTTTTGCAATCCTGTTTGAAGATATCAGCTCTTTAATGTTAGATATTTTGTAGTCAAATCATGGCCCAGCCACTGATTCATGACTAGCATACCATTCCATATTGTGTTATCCAGCCTTCTCAATATTTAAAGTAGCCTGAGAGAAAACAGGGCAGCAGAGGTAAAGGGTATGCTAGTAATAATATATTCTAGAGAACAAATAGAAAACTTATTCCTTACATTAAAGTTGAATGAGTTGTTTTTTTAAATATGCGCTGTGTTTTTCAGGACTTCTGGCATTTATTGTAGCAACAAAGATTTGCACTCCTCTGCAGATTTTCTGTATTGACATAAGTCAATACAGCATGCAAATAACAATATTTGAATTCAAGCAACAGAAATATAAAAGGTTCCATAAAGGTTTTCATTTATTTCTCACAGACTGACTCATCAAAGATTGTGGAAACTTCACACGGGACTTCAAATATCTTGCAGTGTGTGCCTCTCTATTCTCCATACTCTGGGTCCTTGGTTTCCAAATGAGATGCAAACGTTTCCACAGTCTGTGTTGATTTGGTGAGCCATGTCATCTGCTTGTGTTGGTCCACTGTGCTTCATTAAGTCCAGGGTTGATGCAGATGACTACCAGGAGATTTTGGAGCACTTCATGCTTCCTTCTACAGCCAAGCTTTATGGGGATGCTGACTTCATTTTCCAGCAGGACCTGGCATCTGCCCACACTGCCAAAAGCACCAAAACCTGGTTCAATTACCATGGGATTACTTTGCTTAATTAGCCAGAAACTCATCTGACCTGAACCCTATAGAGAATCTATTGGGCATAGCCAAGAGAAAGAGGAGAGACATGTGTATGAATAATGCAGAAGATCTGAAAGCCTCTATTGAAGTATCCTGGTCTTCCATAACACCTCAGCAGTGCCACAGGCTGATAACTTCCATGCCACATTGCATTGAGGCAGTAAATGCTGCAAAAGGGCCCCAAACAAAGTACTGAGTACATATGCATTCTTATACTTTTCAGAAGTCCAATATTATTCTATGTATAATCCTTGTTTTATTGATTGCATGTAATATTCTAATTTTCTGAGATTGTGGATTCAGGGTTTTCATGAGCTGTACATCATAATCATCAAAATTATGACAAATCATAACTTCAACTATTTTGCTTTGCATGCAATGTGTCTCATATATTACATTTAAGTTGCATTACTGAAATAAATGGCATTTTGCATGATATTCTAATTTTTCAAGTTTCACCAGTATATGTAGTCAACATATACTTTCTTTTTTAAAAATGGGCCAAATGTGTTTTATATGTAATTATTTATTTATTTATTTATTTATTTATTTATTTATTTAGTTAGTTAGTTAGTTAGTTAGTTAGTTAGTTAGTCAGTCTCTTTTTTGCTCTTTTTTCATTCTTTTCCTTTTCCCTTCAGTATATTAAAGCAAGCTTAAAAATAGGAGATGATGGATACATCTGTGTAGCAAAACCAATCTAGAAATCAAGTTGTGTTATTTTTGATTTTAAACTGTGATACCAACAAAAATAACAACACCCACAAATACAGATGAAAATTGAAGATGAAATATTACATCACTATTGCTTGATAATATCTGAGACAGTTTTGGTTAATTTGAGGCAAAAATCTCAAGAGCACCATTTTCTCTCCAGTATAAAATATATTTTGCTTAAAAGATTCTTAATGTCGCTCAGGAAGCCCTAAGCTCAAGAAAGGTTTACTACCGGTATTTTATTTATTTATTAATTAAATTTGTGACCACAGAAAAAGCAACTCTGGGTGGCATAGAACAATCTAATAAAATAACACTTTTATAAAACAACCAAAATAAAACTATAAGAATCAGTACAAAATGAAAAATATTATAAAAATCAATATATATATATATATTTGTTTAATGCATAAATATATGCCTTAAATATTTTTACTTTAGGAATATAGTTATTAAATACAACACTTGATTTTAAAGCTTATTTCTAAAATATAAAATGCCAGAATCTGAGACTATTTCTGGTATGTTTTGTTACTAGTTTGAAATATATTCACAGATGGGCAGCTGAAGAATTGGAAGCTGTAGGAAAACAGTGGCAGTAAAAATTGGTTTCAAAAATTGCCACGGGAGAGGGGAAATGTTTTCCTGATATTCTTGGTGTTGCATTTGATGCAATTTATGTTAACATAATGAAAGCCATTTTAAACACTAAACATCCCTTTATGAAAGACATTTTCAAATACACCATTTAATATCAGTATACTTTATGGCATTTCAATAACAATAATTTAAAAGGAAATATCTTTAGAATTCATATTGAACCAGGAACAGCACGATACACATGATAAATCAAGAGCGTAGAGACAAGAGATGCAAGAAAATTTAAAATGTGATTTGTTTATTTTTTTTAAAAAAGTCAAATAATTCCTGCAGTTAAATGTGTTGAGTTGACATTCTATGCCTTTTCTGTACTTGGCCTCTCAACAATGAGTCACTTTTAGAGGCTTTTCATATGGACTATTTATCTCTTAACCCCTTTATTCATATATTATTTGCCTCTCCCTCCCTCCCCCTCCCTCCACCCCCTCTCACACACACACACATCAAATGATACATTGATTTAAGGGTGTCCTACACTTTGACCTGCATAATGACTGGCGAGTCTATGGAGAGGGATGGTATACAAATAAATAAACAAACAAACTAACTAACTAACTAACAACAAACAAACAAACAAACAAACAAACAAACAAACAAACAAATGGAATACTGATGTTGGTATATAAAACGACACTACAAGATATACATTGTCCAGCAGCAGGGTCCAGCAGGAAAACAGAAGACCAGCTCTTCCGTTTTCCAGCACTGCTGCATGCTGAAAGTCCAGCTGATTGTCACGTATGCATGCATGCAAGAAAGTTGGAAGAGGAATGGGTGATGCTGCACATGCCAGGGGACATGTGCAGGCACTAGGTCATTACAATTTGAGTAACAAAGATGTACAGAATGCCATTTTGGGTACACGTGCCATAAGTTCGTTATCACCGGACTAAAAGAATCCCTTCCAGGAGTGATATCCTGTTATTCAGGTTTTGCCCATTCCTAAATTCAATTCTCAGGTTGAAAAAAGATAAAATAAAATACTGGCCTTAGTTTATGGGTGTCATTCCTGTTTGCCGTGAAGGGAGTTCCCAATTTAAATACTGATGCAGCAGAATGAAGGTGGAACAAAAACATTCTGTACATCTTTGTTACTCAAATTGTAATGACCTAGTGCCTATCACTTCTGTGATTCTTAGCTTTCAATGCATTATGAACCTACTCTGGAACAGAAATGAAAAGTAAGCTATAAATGCATCAAACTTCATGGCTTAAATATGTCATGATCATTCTTCCCAAAGTACAAGATGGTGATGGTCATATTGGGAAAAACTGTTCAAACAAATAACTAAAATTAAATGTGAAACATCCACTTATTTTCATTGGCCCACATGCCATTGCCAGGAAGTTATTTCACCATTAAGGAGCAGAAGGGATAGGTTCCTTTTTATTTTTACTGCCACACTGCATGACAAATGGCAAAAAAACCAACAACCCAGAGCTGAAAAACAGATGACTACCACATGCACAGTGTGAGTACTCGACTTCTGCGCATTCTCAGGAGGGAATTTTTTTAAAAAATTAAAAGTTAAAAAAAAATTAAAAAAAGAGATGGCGGCATCTATAGATTGGCACTGACTGATCCGGTTCGGTGACAGCATTGTGACATCACCAGCAGGTCACTACCGGTTCGGGCAAACCGGTCCGAATCGGGAGGAACCGACATCTGAGTAGCAGCTATGTGAACCCTCCCTCTGTGATGCAAATAACATAAAATCAAACTGAAACCTAAAATGAACTAAACATCATATTACAGATGAAGACTGTTCTCTCACACTTTTTCTCTCTGAGTTTCTTTAGCAAAGGCTTTAATTGCAGAGATGAGCTAACCCCTGAGATAATTCAGTGTAAGAACAGATGCCAGAGGTCGTATTTTGGCACCAGCAGTTTTGTGCAGATTTCTTCTGTAAACTCTTTCTTTCTTGCTGGGTAAATTAATTATGTCATTGTCTCCTTTAAATTAACATAATTCTAACCTTTTCATGTGAAGAGTTCAAACACTCCCACATAACTGGCAAAATACGACTGTAAGCGAGGGGCTTCGCTCATCTAGGAAAGTTGGCTTTTCATCAGCCCTTCCCTAGCTTAATTAGAGAAACCTCAAAGAATGTATGAGGAGAAGTTCTAATTTAGATGAATATGCCAAAATAAAAGGAGTATTTATTTGCTCAACATATTTAATAGGAATGCAATAAGGAGGTTTTCAAACCGAGTTGTTTTTTTAATGCCAGAACTAAGGAATTGCTTAAGAGGTGGAACATTACCAATCTTGTCTATGACCTCCAGCTATTGAGGAGTGACATAGAGGCAGAGAATCTTACTTACATGGTCCAGAGGCTCTGATGCTATAATTCCATAAATGAATACAAACTATTTAAATATCATCTTTCCTTGAAGGAGTTTTTCTCTTTTCTTTTAACCCTGCTATTCTGTTCAGGGCCGTTTGGCCCCAAAAAGAAATTTGAGACCCTGTAAAAAAATTTCCCTGCATATCTGAAACTTGAAATTACATGACTTTGTCTCATTTGAGGGGTTCTTTCTAAGGGGTCATGGTGGGTTTTTTTTTGATTGTTTAGTTTTTGCTGGGCACAATGACTATACATTTGTTCTGTTTCTGGATCCTTTTGGCCCTGTACTAAATATTGTTGATTTTAGCTACTGTAAGTGCTTTTTTAAAATACCTATTGCATTGGTATACTAATTTGAACATTCCTGATCAAAACCAAATGAAAAATAAAATGAAAAAAAAAGTTTGTTTATTTATTTTGCTCAGAAAAGGGCCTCCCCCCCCCAGCTGTGTGCAATTATTTTCGCTTTATATAGAGGTTAGGCTGCAAGTTCCATGACTGCTTGCATGGCTACTGTAGTCTCCGAACGCTCTTCAAAGGTAGCCCCATGTAGAGAGCATTGCAGTAGTCAAACCTCAAGGTGATAAGGGCATGAGTGACTGTCAGAAGAGACTCCCGGTCCAAATTGGGCTACAACTGGTGAACGAGGTGAACCTGGGTGAAGCTCCCCCTTGCCACAGCCAAGAGATAGTGTTCTAGGCTCAGCTGTGGATCGAGGAGGATGCCCAAGTTGGGGACCCTCTCTGAGGGGGGCAGAAATTCCACCCCACAGTAACGGACAGACAGGTGGAATTGTCCTTGGGAGGTAGAACCCACAGCCACTCCGTCTTGTTGGGGTTGAGTTTGAGCCTGTTGACACCCATCCAAAACCTAACAGCCTCCAGACACCGGCACATCACTTCCACTGCTTTGCTGAGTTGACACGGGATGGTGATGTATAGCTGAGTATCATAAGCATACTGATGGTAACTCACCCCGTATTATTGGATGATCTCACCCAGCGGTTTCATGTAGATAACATGAATATTTATTAGAAATTATAGGAAACAGTGAGCGGTTAAAACACCCTTGCATTCTCAACGTGAAAATTTTCAACATACTGTTCTTCATATAGAAAGGTTTCTATCATCTGACCCATGGACCAGGCTTAAGAAAAGACCATTTGAACTGAGGGCTATGGAAACTCCATGGAGATCACAGAAGCAACACCAATGTGAACAACTCAGTGGATTTGCACTGAAAGGAGAGCTTTGGGTTGGCATGTTATGTCCAAAAGGAGATAGCGTTAAATAAAATCAGTTTCTGGAACATAACTGCTTGATTACTGTACTTGAGCTGAGTATAGAAACCCATCTTCTTTAAGGCAGATATTTTGTTCATGTTATGAAAATTACACAACATTTTGGCCTGATTAACATGCTAGTCAGAGGCTTCACTAAGCTGTGAAATATCAGGAATATCTCACATAAGAGGTTTAGACTTGTATCTCTGCTCCACAGTCAGCCTTAGGGAATTTTTTATACCTCAGCCTTATCACAAAGTCTAGCCAATGGCATAATAGTACTATATAAGTTTTTATGAATGAAAACATATTATTTGATTCTGAGATGCTAGAAGTATGAAGTGATAAATTATATGCATTACATCTTGCAGATTTTGGATTTGTTTACCATCTAAAATGGTTCCTTAATACTACAGAGAATCTAGTCTTTGAAAGTCTGTCAACAAAGTATACAAATTGGGATAAATAGAATAAAAGCTTATTATGCAATCAATTCACCAAGCTTCAAAGTACCATGCAAGATATGGTTATCTTCCTTATCTCTATCTCCAGCATCTCTATCTCTATTTCTATCTATCTCTATCTGTATCTTGTGTGTGTATGTGTGTGTGTGTGTGTTTGTGTGTACATGAGCACATTTTTCAGAGTAGATAGTAGAAAGGTCAAACATTTTCCAGTCACTGTTTATACTTGACCTTAATAAAAATGCTAAAGGTGATGTTTACAATGTTATTCTAAAATAACCTCAAAAAACTCACCTTGCTTACACTTTTTATATTCTTTTCTATATCCTTTCTATAGATATTTCAAAATTACTGTTACATTTCCACTGAATCTATCTGACAAATGCATACAATTTAGATCTGACTCAAGAGGGATATTTTCTTTTGATCACAATTTATGCAAAGCATTCATTTGAGGCTGTTGCATAAAACGAAATGGCCCCTCTATTCTTAAAAGTGAAGGAGACACATTGCTTAATTTTCACTGCCCCTCTGGCTCTCAGAACTGGAAAATATGAAGCTCAATTTGAGTCACTATATCTTACTGTTAAGAGCAAAAGGATCAAAGCAACCTTAGCAAGCAAAGTGCAAATTTAATGCTTTGTCCTCTGATGCACATTCAAACTATCTCTGGTTTACATATTTCTCATAGTGTTGAAAGTATAATTATTTTAAAACACATATTGTTTCTCATTGTCAAAGAGAATCTAAAAGGATTTCCAGATTTATAAGATCACATATTTTGTCACATATACAGAAGATATATTTTTTATTATTTCACCTTGAGCAGTTAAATTATTTAAATAACAATGCCATTGCTACCATTTAATGAAGGATGTTATTTATGCCATTATAAAAATTTCATAAATAAATGAATACATTTATTCATTTATCCTCTTACCTTTCAGGAGCTACTGGATTCTATAAAGCAGTTTCAAGATACTAAAGTTTTTGTCCTGGAATGTTAGAATTTTATATTTCCCCAGAATTTTCAGAACTATGACCATTTGCCATTCTCAAAAGATTCATTACTTGCAATTGGTTTTTACTAATCTTTTGAAATGGCATGCCAGAATTTTCAGAATGGAAATCCATTCTGAAAATTCTACCCTACCATTTCAACAGGTTGGTACAAACCATTTCCAAGTAATAGTCATAGTTTTATCAGATGTATATAAATCTGATTTTAAAACCAGGTAAATATCCTAAACTTTGTACTAGAGATAGATCTATTTCATTGATTGGTGTGAATACTGAAGTCTTAAACTATACTAACTGGATTGTTGCAGAAGGTCTTACCACATATAATTTACCCCTTCCATTTGGGGTTTATCTAAAATCATCAAACATGTCAATTTATGTTTATTGATATATTGGATATAGCTAAGATAGAATGGACTATAAGGGACTAAAGCTATACTGGTAGTTTTAGATTAAAAAAAAAATCCTTAATAAAGTTTGGATTAAAATTCTTT
The DNA here is from genome assembly GCF_031021105.1 of Erythrolamprus reginae. Classification (NCBI taxonomy): domain Eukaryota; kingdom Metazoa; phylum Chordata; class Lepidosauria; order Squamata; family Dipsadidae; genus Erythrolamprus; species Erythrolamprus reginae. Next base: position 92,168,982 of record NC_091953.1, read on the forward strand.
GGGTTCTAATATAAGACTACATGTATATATCCAATATATCTAAAATGTGAAATAAATCTAATAAAACTTTTAGAGAATATTTAATTAGATATAAAGAGATTACATTAAAATCCCCTTAAACATGTGTGGTAAAGTTAATGTTTGATTTATATTCTTATATTAATATAAAACAAATACTTCCTTTATATTGATAAGTTCCTTGGGGTGCAATTATGTTATATAATTAAGAAAGAGAAATTCAATAATGGATTAATGAATAGAACAAGACTGCAAATACTAAATGTAAATAAAATAGTATAATATTTAAAATAGTTTCAAAGAAAATATATATTGTTGAAGAACTACTTTCAACAATAACTTCTTCATTTTGTTTCTTTATAAGCATGAAGTTTTCAGTTATATATCAAGGTAACAGTTCCACTAATGTCTATGGAGATTCTCAGTAATCGAAGTCATGGTTGTCCCAAAGGTAAAGTGACCAGATTATAACTTAGGTAAAGCGGGACACTATGGGGGAGTGGGGAGGACGACTTGTGTGTGTGTGTAAAAATACTGTTCCACCTTAGCAGCCCACCTCTGAATCATAGTATATCATTATCATAACCCTCACTAAGGGAGGCCAGCGTCGAGGGGGTTGGGCTGAGGCAACCTTCTGTGGATGCCCCCCTCCCCATATTTTTTCACCTCCTTTCATGCCATCCCAGTCGGTCAATTAGCCCCCAGCGTTTTCTTTGTAGCTCACATAAAATCCACATGGGCTGCCCCGAGGCGCTTTCTGGGGACTTCAAGGGGACCCAGGGTGGCCTTAAGTGGAGTCCCCCCCCTCCCTGCTTACCACATTCTCCCTCCGCATGTCAGCAACACCTCCCTGCTTTCCCCGCATTCCCAAGCAAGCCGCTTGGCTCAAGCTGGGGATTCCAGGGCTGGGAAGGCTGGTGGCGGGGTGTGGGAGTAGGAGAGTTGGCTCTTGCACACACTCCATTCACCTGGCTTGGCTAGCGAGTGCTTTCCACCTGTGTCCTTAAGCACATGACTCCCACTCCGGGCCCGGCTAGAGAAATGGGGGAGGGCTTGACATCCCAGGGACCTGGGCTAGGCTGGGCAGTGGGCTGCATCCTGGAAGGCAGACAGATGGGTGAATGAACCCTTAATCATCCCTCCTTCTCGCTTGGAAGGGCAGGCACTTGTTCACTTCCCTCTCCTGGCTCTGTCTGTTCTGCATCACTTTTGAGCTCCAAATCAAGGATTCTGCCTAGCTGCTGTGCTCGAGCTCACTTTTGCCTGCTGCCCCGGACCCCAGAGCTGCTCCAGCTGCAACCACCATCTTGGCCGGCTCTTTCTCTTCTTTCTGCACATGTGCCTCTCTGGAATGCATTTGGAGCATGTTAGACCATGAAAAAAACCCTGCAAAGACAGGCTTGGAAAACATTCTCAGCAGAGAGTAACAATGAAAGAGCTTGCAAGCAGTAAAGAGCTGGGAACATCATTAGCACCTTGTTAGGACTGGAAAACAACTTTCTTGGAGCAAGTTAGAGTAATGAAAAAAAACTTTGCAAAGACTTAGAGCTTGGAAAATATTCTTCATAGAGAGTAACAATGAAAGAAACTTCAGGATAAGAGCTGGGAAAATCATTAGCACCTAGTTAGGGCTGGGGGAAAAAAGCTTCAAAAAAGGTCGCTTTCAGAGTATAAGACGCACCTGAATTTCCAGCCTCTTTTAGGGAGGAAAAAAGTGTGTCTTATACTCCAAAAATATGGTATATAAAAGATATAACCATACAAAAAATACTAAGAGTATAATAAGTGTTTCCGTAAAGTTGAAAGAAGAAACAATGAAATGCCATCAATGATATAAATTAAAGCCTTCCAAAATATCCTGGATTTTGCTCCAATTCAAAAACACTAGTAAATCAGTTCAGCTTCCAAAACTCACCAATATCATAGTAAATAGGTCTTAACCTGATTCTGAACTAAAGGAAAATGTCAGTGCAGATGAGATAATAACACAAACAGAAAGTTCGTTCCCGATGTAATCACCCACAAATGGTACGTGCAGAAAATGCTTCATGTAGGAAAAATAAATTCCCTTGCATTTGAAAATTACTTGAGCTATACATGTACGTAATTACTGAATGCAAAGTGGGTGAATCAATCATTCTATATCTCAAGTTTGACAGAGGATTTGTATTATTTTCTGTATCATCTTTTCCAGCTTGGCATCAGCCAGATGTTCTGGTACCTCTGTGTTCTGAGCTGCCAAAGCTTAACTACTGACCAGTCTGAGATGTACAGCTCCAACATATCCAGAAACACTGGGATGAAGGAGATCAATGTACTCTTTGTACAAAATAATCTTTTTGCTGGAAGCAGTTCATGCACTTTATAATCCTGTGAATCATTCAAAGACAATTTACAAGTTATGCCAAGATGAAATTTAAGCTTTGGGAATAGATTTCAGGCTAAATTTCTGCTATTGTTGTTGCACAAACTTGCAAAGAAGAATATTTTTATTTTATTTATATTTATTTGTCAAACAAGTATAGTATTATAGTACATATTAACATAACATAACATAACATGAGTAGAACATAGTAATAGAAAGGATAATAAGACAGTAGGACAGGGACATTAGGCACATAAGTGCACTTATGCACACCCCTTACAGACCTCTTAGAAAAGGGGAGAGGTCAATTGTAGATAATGTAAGGTTGACGATTTGGGGGTTGGGGGAAGCAACAAAAGAGTCAGGTAATGAGTTCCAGGCGGTGACCACTCTATTGCTGAAATCGTATTTTCTGCAATCAAGTTTGGAGTGATTTACATTCAGTTTGTATCTATTACGTGCTCTTGTGTTGTTGTTGCTAAAGGTGAAGTAGTCACTGACAGGGAGTACATTATGATGTATGATTTTATGAACAACAGTTACGGTCGGAGACGACATAGTTGTAAATTTTCTAGATTTAGTATTTGAAGTCTGGAAGAGTAGGGTAATTTGTTATGTGAGGAGGAGTGAAGGACTCTTCTTGTGAAGTATTTCTGGACTCCTTCGATTGTATTAATATCTGATATGCAGTGTGGATTCCACACAGGTGAGCTATATTCTAGAATAGGTCTGATGAATGTTTTGTATGCTCTGGTTTCTAGAGAAGAAAATCACTGTTTCTAGAGAAGAAGCTACGTAAGATTAGGTTTACAATTCTTAATGCTTTTTTGGCAATGCTGTTACAGTGGGCTCTAGCACTTAGGTCACTTAGATGGAAAGAATCATATCTGTACCCAGATATGCCTATCAAAATATATGCCTATATAAGAATTATAATGAATTTAAGAACTGCTAATGTAGGATGTCTGGTGTAACGAATAAAACAGTTTACAGGGAGTTAGAGAATCTCCTCAAATATTTAAGTAACACAGGCATGGGGTAATCATTGTTTTCTCTATGTTTATGTGTCCATTTTATATCTCCAAAAGCCACGTCAACCAACTGTGTAGGTAACAAAAAGCTTTTCCCCCCTGCTGCATATAATTTTGACCCAAACATCTATTAACACTTGTCTAATATAATGCCTCTGAATGTACCGGTAAACCTTATATTTCTTTTCCCATAGTATGGTGTGCCACCCAATCTGCATATCATTACCTTTCAATCTTAGTAATCTCCTGTTTTTTAGTTGTGTCCAGTCCTGCACCCATGTTAATATTGCAGCTTGATAATATTTTTCCAAATCCGTGAGACCAAATCCACCCCTCTCCTTTGAATCTTATAATACTTTTTACTTAATCCTTGCTTTTTTCCCTTGAAAAATAAATTTAAGTATAGTTTTATTTATATTTTTTTAAAAACCTCCTTATCTAATTTGATTTGTGTGCATTGAAATAGAAATAGTGTTTTGGTTAGCGCATTCATTTTAATGACTGCAATTCTTCCCATAAAAGAAAGATGTAAATTTGTCCACCTGACTAGGTCAGTTTTCATCTGCTCAATTAATTTGCCGTAATTGTCTCCTTTAAGTAAGACATATCTAACTGTTAATTGGATCCCCAAATATCTCTATTTTCTTTGTAGTCTGGATGCCCAATCTATCCACTAATTCATTTTCCTGTGTTTGGATCATATTCTTAACAAGCATTTTGGTTTTTTCTTTGTTTATCTTTAGGCCTGCCACTTCACCTTATTCCCCAATACTTCCATCAGTCTTGTTCCTGATTGTAGGGGCTCTTCAATTATAAAGATGAGGTCATCTGCAAAAGCTTCAATTTTAAAAGTTTATTTCTTAATCTCTTTGATTTGATCATATTTCTGAATTGTTCTAGTTCCTCCAGAGATAATACAAGCAGTAATGGAAATAGTGGCCAACCTTGCCTTTTTGAATTTGGAAACTTTCAGTTGTTACACCATTGATTACAGATACCTGTTTGGAGTAAATTGCTTTAAACATATTTATGAGGTTCTCCCCAAAGTTCATATACAGCAGTTGGTTAAGCATAAAGTCCCATTTAACCTTGTTTAATGCTTTTTGCGCATCAAGAAAGATTAGCCCCATTTGTTTTTCATAGTGAACCTTGTAATATTCCAGTACATCTAATACAATCCTAAAAATATATTTTATATATCTTTTTGGCAAGAAACCGTTTTTGTCTGTACGTACAAATTCTACCAAAAATCATTCATTCATTCATTCATTCATTCATTCATTCATTCATTCATTTGATTTATATGCCACCCCTCTCTGAGGATTCGGGGTGGCTTACAACATATAAAGGGACAGTATAACATCTTAAATGCAATTAATTTAAATTAATTAATCTAAAAATCCTAAAACCATTAAAAAACTCTCATTCCCATTCAATCAACTAATTTACAATATGTTCGTCAGCCAGTGGGCTAGAGTCTAGTGACCCCAAGCCTGTAAAAACAGAATCGTAATATCTTTTCTTGCTTCCTCTGTTGTAATGGGCTGTCACAGCACTATCGTCGCCATGTTGGCTGGCGGCTCTCCTGCATCCGAGTTTGCGATGCTCTCCTTTCTTCACGCGGGGTGATTGCTTTTCATCACAACGCTCGAAGGAACCCCTGCTCCTTCACCCACTCCTCCGGCGTGAATGTGCCAAAATTCTGGCCTCCGAATGTCAGGATCCAGGTCTGAGAGAGCGGAGCGTTGCTCTCCCCTGCCTGCTCGCCGTGGCTCCGCCACGGAAGTCCCTAGTGACCCCAAGCCTGGCAGCATAGATGAGTCTTCAGACTCTTGTGGAAGGCAAGGAGGGTGGGGACAGTACAAATATCTGGGGGGAGTTGATTCAAGAGGGCCGGACCCCCACAGAGAATGCTCTTCCCCTAGGTCCCACCAAGCGACATTGTCTAGTTGACGGGACCTGGAGAGGTCGCTGGCACTCATGTGGGACCTAACTGGTCGCTGGCACTCATGCAGCAGAAGGTGGTCCCACAAGTATTCAGACAAGTATTCTGGTCTGCCATGCAGGGCTTTATAGGTCATAACCAACACTTTGAATTGCACCCAGAAACCAATCGGCAGCCAATGCAGTCCATAAAGTGCTGGAGAAAAATGGACATGCCTAGGTAGGTCCATGACAAATTGCACGGCTGCGTTCTGCACAGTTTGTAGTTTCTGAACACTCTTCAAAGGTAGCCCCATGTAAAGACCATTGCAGTAGTTGAACCTCAAGGTGATAAGGGCATGAGCCATTGTGAGTAGAGACTTCCTGTCCAAATAGGGCTGCAACTAGTGCACCAGAAGAACCTGGGCAAATGTCCCCTTTGCCACAGCTGAAAGATGATATTCCAAAGTCAGCTATGTATCGAGGAGGACACCCAAGTTGCGGACTCTCTCTGAGGAGGTCAAGCGTTCCCCCCCCCAAGTAATGGACAGACAGATGGAAGTGTTCTTGGGAGGCAGAGCCCACAGCCACTCTGTCTTGTCGGGGTTGAGTTTGAGCCTATTAACACCCATCCAGACCCTAACAGCCTCCAGACATCGGCACATTACTTCCACTGCTTTACTGAGCCATTATAGCTACAAAAATTTTATAATCGGAATTTAATAATTTAATAATGAAACAGATCTATAATTTTTAATGAATGTCAAATCTGACTTTTCCTTGGGAACCAATGTAATGATTGCTTCTTCCCACAAGGCTGGTATTTTTGCATTTTTTAGAATGTAATTAAATAATTATATTAATAATGGAACTAAAGATTCTTGTAGAATTTTATATATTTCTCCTGGTAAACTATCAGGACCTGGGGCTTTGTTGCTTTTTTGTTTTTTAATTGCATATAATAATTCTAAAGGTGTTATCTCTTTATTCAACTCTTTATTTATTTGATCTCTTCTGGAACTTTCGGTAATTTGGCTTTTTGCAAATATGCTGTCATTGTTTTTATTCTTCATCTTCATATAATTTCTCATAGAATTGATAGGCCACATTTTTATTTCCTTCATTCTGATACATAATCTCACCCTCTTCATTATATTGTTTACTAATCCTCCTTTTGTCCTTATATTTCTTTAGGCTGTAGGCGAACCATCTCCCCAGTTTATTTGCATTTTCAAAAAAAATGCTTTGTGCATTTTATTTGCTCTGCCAATTTTTCCTTTTCAATGTTATTCATCTTATGTTTAATTATATCTAGTTGTTGCTTCAAGTCACATCTTTGTGGTTCATTTTGTAGTTTTATCTCAGCTCTGCCGAGTTCTTCTAAATTTCTTTGCTGCTGTAGTTTGATTTTATTTTCTCTGGCCATGTAGGCAATTGCAGCACCTCTTATGTAAGCTTTGGCTGTGTCCCATAGGTTTTGGCAATTAGTATTTTCTTTTTTATGCATTTGAAAGAACAGACCCATTTGGTCTTCCATTTTCAATTTGAATTCTTTATGTTTTACAATTGCTCCTTTCAGAGTCCGCCTCCTTACTTTTTTTGTCCTCTCCATCTAATTCTGACTGGTTTATGATCTGCCCAAGAGTTTGTATCAATTGTAATATGTTCCACTTCTGAATTTAAATCTATTAACAGCCACGCCATGTCGATTCTCATAGAGGTTGACCCGAATAATAAGTATATTGCTTTTTTTCCTATATTTCTCTCCCTCCAGCTATCTTGAATATTTAACTCCTCTGCTATTTTAAAGAAGGTACTAGGTAATGTTCTTCTAAAAGGTAGCCCCATGTACAGCACAATGGCTCTACATGGGGCTACCTTTAAATAACATTTGGAGACTTCAGTTAGTCCAGAATGTAGCTGCGCGAGCTTTCATGCGTTTTCCTAGATATACCCATGTATCTCCATCAGTCTACAAGCTGCACTGGCTTCCGATTGGTCTACAGACGCAATTTAAAGTGTTAGTTATTACCTATAAATCTGGCTTAGGACCAGATTATTTACAGGACCATCTTTTGCCTCATATTCCCCAGAGACTGGTCAGATCTCACAGGGTCAGTCTTCTCCAGGTCCTGTCAGCAAAGTAGTGCCGGCTTGTGGGGCCGCGGGGATGGGCCTTCTCTGGGGCAGCTCTGGTCCTCTGAAACCAACTCCTCCCAGAGATTGGCACTGCCCCCACCCTCCTGGCCTTTCAAAAAGCCTTAAAAACGTGGCTTTGCTGCCAGGCCTGGGATCCTTGAATAATGACATCTTGTTCCGGCCACTAGTTATGAATGCTGGATGAGTGAGTGTCTTTTATTTTGGTTTTTAAACTTTGGTTTTAAACTTTGTACTTCCGTTTTTAATCTTGTTCACTGTCCTGAGTCCCGTCAGGAGAAGGGCGGCCTATAAATTGAAATAATTAGATAGATAGATAGATAGATAGATAGATAGATAGATAGATAGATAGATAGATAGATAGACAGACAGACAGACAGACAGACAGACAGACAGACAGACAGACAGACGATGATAGATAGATAGATAGATAGATAGATAGATAGATAGATAGATAATTGCTTTTCAAATCTAAATGTCTATCTGCAATCCGTTAAAGTCTCCCATTATACAAATATTTATCATGTTCAAATTCTCCTATGATACCATGTAATTACTCGGGGCATAAATTCCCACAAGAGCTATTATACATATTCTAAGAGCAGCCAGATTATCTTTTGCGTAAATGTAGAAAGAAGAAAACATACAGACAGAGAACATGGTGATTAAAAAAAAATATCTTAGAACTTGAGAACTGTCAAGAAAAAGAATTTCATACTGTATGGACAAAACTTTGTAATTGAAATAAAAACAAAATAGAGTAACATAGATGCATAAAGAATGTAAACAAACAATACAGAATTGTAAATACATTTATGTGTGATGCATATGTTTTTGTATTTTGTTTTAAAAACTTAATAAAAAATAATTTTAAAAAACTATCACTGTCCAGGATGTCTCTTTCTTCCAGTCCACCTCCAAGGGACATGGGACCCTGGAAAGTCTGTCAAATGGTTAAAAGTGGGAAGAGAACAATCCAGAGAATCATTCAACACACCCGTTTCTTTTGACAGCTGGCACCACTCGCCCCATGACAGATATTTATTTATTCACTTTGACCAGAGTAAAACAGAAAAAAAATCACCACACTAATGGGCAAATAATGGAATCTGAAGGAATAGGAGATGGTTTTCTTTACTATCCTATTTCCCAGAATGTCACCAGAAAGATACCTGTGAAAAATGTCCTGTATGTCTCTGCTCTTGAAACTAATCTTTTATCACTGCAAAACAAGACAATATAGTGACCTTCCAAGGGGAGAGTTGTGTCATTCTAAAAAAAGGATATCTTCCTTGAAAAGGCTAAAATTACAGATGAACTGTATCAGCTGAACTGCAATGAGGTGGTTAATACTGCCAAGGCGGGAAAACATTGAAACTACATTCACACAGAGCACATAGGATTTGGGCATAGAAGTCCTGACAAAGAAATTGAGAATGGCTATGAAGTGAAATAGAAATTAGTCCATGTAATCAAACAATGAACCAAAAATATGAAAATATTTTCTGTTATCTGTTATCTTATCTTTGAGACTGAGCATTTATGACCCAATCCACAAAGTAGTTATGCTGCCTATAGTACACGGTCTCTCACTAAAAAAACAGAAATCTTTTGTGCACAGTAACAGATGACTGTTCTCTGCTGTAAAAAATGTATGTACTTTGTACATACTGATCTTTTTCTTCTTCATTTTTTACAAGTGACCTACATAGCCATTTCCCACTGGTTTCACATCAAAAGATCAATCAAGTCAGATCTAGGAAAATATCATTCTGGCTAGCTGAGCCTCAAACATCAGGTACATGCAAAAGGTATTTCAAGGTATAATGCAAAAAATGTATATTAATCTGAACATATATTAAGCTAAATATCAATTTTGGTAACATTAAAAAATGGTTAAGAACACTGAATTATATCTAATTAGCTGATACGATGTGGAATATATAAAATGAGCAACATAAGTAAATATTTTTATTAGTTGAACAATGATGGCTTAAATTAGTGATGCCGAACCTTTTTTTCCTTGGGTGATGAAAGAACCTGTGTGCACACTCTTGTGCCTGGGGAGAGCAAAAACAGCTTCCCCTGCCCCCCTGGAGGCCAGAAATGCCCAGTTTCCCAACTTCTGGTGAGCCCAGTAGGGTTGTGTTTTCCCCTCCCCAGGCTCCAAAGGCTTCCCTGGAGCAGGGGGAGGGTAAAAACATCCCCACGGAGGCTCCCTGGAAGCCAAAAACGCTCTCCCAGATCCTCTGTGCAAGCCAAAAGTCAGCTGGCTGGCACACACATGTTGGAGCTGAGCTAGGGCAATGGCTTGTGCGCTAGCAGATATGGCTCCATGTGCCCCCTGTGGCACCTGTGCCATAGGTTCACCATCACTGCTTTAAATCATAATATGACTTAGCACAACTAAGCAGGAGTGACATATTTTTCTTTTATGGTGATACCAGATGAAGATTTTTTGTGTGATTACACATTTCCATTAACTGTTCATTTATAAACCATCCAAAACTCCCTACTACCTGATTTTCTATCTGAAAATTCCTGAAGACTTAAGTTTCTCTCACAGTTTGTTTTGCTGTAGTTTGTGTTAAATGCAATACTAAATCTTTAGCTTTATGCAGACAACTGTTTTGTTCTTATGAGCAGTTTGCATGGACAGAATAGGGCGTTCCATCTAAAGATATTATGTTTAATTTCAAATGTCTTCAAAGCATAGGCCTCAAAGCCTAATGGGAATTATATAGAAAAAGGAACTTTCAATTGCACATCTAAATGAAAGATGAGCAAAAATGGTTAAAGCTGGCATTAATATATTCCTTAGGCTCTCTATTTTCTGCTTTGCTCTCTCAGAATATATACATAGCTCACATAAATAATTCTGAAACTATGCTAAGCTAGACATTTACGTACATTTCACATGCTGTGCAACATTCACCAATATTATTCCCAATTAGCATAATCATGGTAGCTAGAATGATACATCTGGGAAAAAAACAAGAGATCTTCAAATAAGCTTTGAACCTCAAACAAAAGAATATTACAAGGTTAATATATACAATGAAGGGCATAATTTAGCACGGACCCAGAAAGATAAGTAAAGCTGTGCATAAATGGTTGCTAGCTCCATATTGTTTCTGAAATTAGTGTAAATCTACACATTATGGAAATAGAAATGTCAGAATGCCCAGTCAATGGTCCTCTGTGTTAAATTCTCAGACTGAAGGACATAGGCTTCAGTCAGGTCCTCCATTCTGGAGGGAAAATACTGTCTGCTGATTGGCTAGACTGTCTGGCAGTTCCCTATAAAAGGGCTGGCTGTCAGACAGAACCTTAGCTGGGTTGTAAATAGTTGCAAAGAGCTGTTGTTTTGAAGCCACTTCTGTCTTTTTCCATCACCTTATCTAACAGTTTTGTTGGAAATTTTGAAAAGTTTTATAATAAATATCTAGAAAGTTGAGAATGGGTTCAAATACCAAAGTTTACAAGTGACCTCTTTCTCCTTTTTTTCTTTACATTTCTTGTAAATTCCTCTAGGTGTTTTTTCTTTGTCTTATTTTTTTTACAACATCATAAGTTAGTTAAAGGTAAAAGACTTAACCCAACTATTTATTTCTTCGTTTTCTTCTCCTCATCACTCAAAATGGATTGCAAACATTTATTGTTCACCACTACAACCACCTCTTATTATCTCAAGATGTAATAATTGCAATTTAAAACATTTTTGTAATTATTATTTGTTTAAGCGCAACTGAATACAGAGAGTCAATGTGAGAATTCCATTTGCAGTGGCAAATGTGTTTCCTAAAGAAACACATGTTGAGATGTTATTTAAACTTGCATCATAAGTGTTAGGATATCACAATTCATTTTTTAAAATATCAAACACAGAATAATTCAACAAAATCCTAGCTCTTCAGAGGGAATCTGCTGCTTATGTGGAGAAATATAAGCATATATTTAATCTAATTCTTGTTGAAATTGATAGGAATTTTTTAAAAAAGCCTTCACTATAGATAGATTATGTCCACCAAGATTAAGAAAAGCACAAGTATTTGCATACAGAATATATCTGTTTATGGATTCTTGAATGGTCTTTGAGTTTGGTGTTTGCTTACACATGTTGAGTTACCCAACTAGGTGATATCTTCAATGCTAGAAGGGAGTTTGCTTTCTATTTATATACAGTGGCTTCCCCTGTCACCATAGATGAGATATTGTTTTCTCCTTGGTAGTTTCTTGATTAAACTGTTCTTTGCTTCCTAATTCCTTGTCTGCTGTTAATCTTGGTGTTAATCCGTGCTTGTCTGGCTATTGATTGCTGGCAAGATGGTTTCTGAAAGCTTGGTACTCAATCACATGAGCCATCACATTATTATTATTTTATTATTTACTTGACTTCTATGCCGCCCAATCCCGAAGGACTCAGGGTGGCTTCCAACATAATATAATACAATACAAAAAGATATAAATGATAAAAAGAAGTCGAATATAATCTCTAAAAAAACTCTACTTCTTCTCTTTCCTTTCACCTTACCCAACATTTGAATCTTCTCCTCTAATGCTCAGCCTGCAACACAGCCAATGTTTTGTGCATTCTCACTTGCCAGAAAAATTTAGAGGTGACCAGGACCAATTACTGACCTTCACAACTGCATATGAACTGCTTATGGCAGACCAGCAGAGTTTCACACAGACTGCAACAAGGTGACTTTTGTGTTAAGCTTGCTAAAGGAAGGGACTGTGTAGTAAATGGGCCATACCTATCATTGAGGGTAATGACCCAGTGTTGTACAATTACCAAGACTTCATGTGAAAATGGTAAAGGATACTTCATCAATTTAATGACAGTAACAGCAAGTTGGGAGATCCACAAAGGCAGAGAAAAAGAGTTGCATATCTGTACTTTGTTCAATGACCCAGATTCAGATTTCTCTGGGAACATGGACGAGGTAACTAAAACTGATGGGGGAGGTGACTGATAGAGAAAATGGCCTTGAGAGACAGGAGGTAGATCTCCAAGACCAAAATCAGATAAAACAAATTTGGGTCTAGGGCAGAACTGTAACCTTAAAAAATGTCTCAGATAAGACCCTTCTTTGTTTTCAAGAAGATAATAGGAGAGGGAGGGTAAGTGCATTCAAATTTTTAAAATCCTGTCGCTATAGCTTTATAATAAAAGTAATATTGGCCTGCATGACCTCAGTTTTGTAGATTTTCTATCTTGAAGGGCTAACATCTCTCAGTCCCTTTTATTAATATATACAAAATATGATAACATGAACTTGGTCATTTGTGCTTCAAGTAAGTATTAAGTTAATTTGTTGGATGATCAATTTGTTTGCTTTCCAGTCTATCTGTAATATTTTCAGGAGTCCAGCCCAATAGAAAGTTTAAAAGCCAAGTCAATAATTATTTTGCTTCTTTTTTCCATAGATTGTAACACAAAATGCCATTGCTGCACAATTCTGATCTTTATAAGTTATAAACAGATCATGACAAGTGACAGTGACAAGTGACTTTTCCTAGATCTTCACTATCGCTCTGACAAGGCTAGTATATGATGAATATCTTGACCAGAACCCTTCTACTTTGATAGTCTGTCCTAAAAAACAAAGATTGTCACTTCAGTATTCTCATTGTTGTTGTTGTACTTTGTTTGATCATCTTAAATTTAATCTTAATCCCCCTTTTCAGTGTGTTCCTTGATTTTCATTACTAAATCTTGCACATCATTTGCATTTGTAGCTATCAGAGCAGTATCATCAGAACAATAAAGTTTATTGATGTTTCTTCTTCCAATTATAAAGCTACATTCATCTTCTTCCAGCCCACTTCCTTCAATACATAATTAGCATACAGACTGAATAAATAAGGAAAGAATATACATCCCGTCTCACTCCTTTGTCAGCTTGGAGTCAGTCAGTTTCATACAATATATTTTGCCCAAATTGGGGCTTCCAGATCTGTACAAAGTTTCTATCAACCTTTCTAGACCCAACAGGAAACACAAGCAAATTAGCTAATTCTGCTTTGTTGTAGAGATAGATTAACAGTGTCTTGTAAGTGTGATAGTATAAATCTCCCATTGTCTCTTTTACAGAATGTGACATTAGGGATGTGGTCAGTGGTAGGATTCAAATAATTTAACTGCCTGTTAAGAGACGACATAGCCTTCCATAACTTACAATTTCACACAGACAATTAGATATTCCAGGAACACTTCTCCACCAATACAACTGAAAGTATTTATATAATCAACTAAGCACATATTGATTTATTTGTTTGTATCTTTTGTTTTTATCAATTATCCAGTGTATATTGGCAACAATGCTTTATGTATCTTAGCCATTTTAAAAGCCAGTTTAAACATCTGGAATTGTATTCCCAGCACCTACAATTGCTCATTCAATCACTAGTTCAATCATTATATTCTTCATCCAACTCTTTTTCTAACCATGATTAAAGCTATAAAACAGGGGTGTCAAACTCATGTTGTTATGGTGGCATTTCATGACATATCGGGACTTTTCCTCCTTTCACTAAATTGGGCGTGGTCATGGCCAACATGTGACACATCCAGCCCAAGGGATAGGTGTTTGACAGTCCTCCTATGGAGTATTTTAGAAGATGCATTATTAGCAGATGACCATTACTATATTTTGGCAAAACATTTAGTTTATTTCCTTGTTGCATGTCAATAAGGGTAATTTATGCTTATACCAGTGATGGATGGTGAACCTATGGCTTGGGTGTTCTGGCCAGCTGATTTTTGGCTTGCACAGAAGCTCTGGGAGAGCATTTTTGGCTTCCAGAGAGCCATTGTGGGGGGATGGGAAAGGTGTTTTTACCTCCCCCCGGCTCCGGGGAAGCCTTTGGAGCCTGGGGAGTGTGAAACACGACTCACGGGACCCACCAGAAGTTGGGAAACAGGCCATTTCTGGCCACCAGAGGGCCTCTGGGGGGGTGGGGGAAGCTGTTTTCACCCTCCACAGGCATTGAATTATGGGTCTAGGAACTCACGCATGTGTGATACTATGTGCCCACACTCTTTCGGCACTCGAGGAAAAAAAGGTTCACCATCACTGGCCTATACTACTATGGAGAAAATATATATATAAAGGAGCATATATTAAACTATTAAATATAGTAAACAATTTTACTGCATTAATCCTACATGTTATATTTTTTTATCCTTTCCATTGAATGCATCTTAAACTTTATACATATTTATTCCTTGCATTTACATTAAGGAAACTAAGTTGTATTAAGTTTAACAGCTCTTGGCTATAAATACTTGCATCTTGATATCCAAAAGGAACTGAAATACTTCTTCAAAATTAAATAGAAGTCATGGTTAGTGGATCTGTTTATGTACTAACTTTACACTGATAAATTTGTATTCTTGTTATGAAATCAAATGTTAAGAAGGAAATCAATTGTGTTCTTCACAGCTGCTTGTGGCACTTACAAGATGACTCACTAGAACATCCCTGTTATGATCAGAACATTCACTTTTTAAATAAATGGAGAATATGTCAGAATATGATTCAGGCAAGCAAATGGTCAAAATGAGCAATGACTTAGCAATAGTGATAGCATTTATATACTGCTTCACAGTACTTTACAGCCCTCTCTAAACTGTTTACAGTGTCACCATATTGCCCCCAACAATCTGGTTCCTAATTTTACCGACTTTGGAAGAATGAAAGACTGAGTCAATCTTGAGCATGTGAAACTCAAACTGCTGAATTCCTGATAGTTGGCAATCAGCAGTACTACATTTTCAGAGAGGGGCAGCATACAAATTTAATTAATAATAATAATTACTATTACTATTACTATTACTACTATTACTATTACTATTATTATTATTATTATTATTATTATTATTATTATTATTATTACATTGCAGGGATGGGCTCCAGCTGGAATGCTTGTGAGTGCTTGCGGGGCCAGCGTGATTTTGCTTCTTCACCTGTGAAAATAGCAAAATCGCTCATGGAGCCACAGGTGCACCCATGTTTCAGCATGTGTGGAAGCAAAAAAACCTCACCAAAACACGGGCGCACCTGCGGCTCCATGCGTGAAATTGCGCTGACCCCACAAGCACTCATGAGCCACGACGGCGAGCCCAATTTAGCATTCTGGCTAGCAGCCCACTCCTGCTACATTCTAACCACTCAGTAGTAGATTCTAAAACCCTTTACTATCAATTTGTGTTTGTGTGTGTGCACATGACACTTCTCTACATGTGCAGAGCATCCTGGGTGGGTGGGTGGAGCCTCACGCCATCAGTGCTACCAGTTCTAAGAACCAGTCCAAACTGGGAGCAACCCACTACTGTAACCATGGCACCACCATGGCTCTTAAAACAAAAGTCAAAGATAATTTTTAAAAAGTTCCTTTGAACATATAAATAACAAGAAAAAAACCAAGGAAACACTGGGTCCACTTAACGGAGAAGATGGCAAGGCAAGTACTGTAATAGGCAGCAGAGAGGAAACCAAACTGCTTAATTCATTCTTTGCATCAGTCTTTACACAAAAAGAAACTAGCTGTACCGACCAACAATGTAAAAGACAGACTAGAAATAATTTAAAAACCCAGGAAAATGGTTGTTGTTGCTATTATTATTATTATTATTATTATTATTATTATTATTATTTATTAGACTTGTATGCCGCCCCTCGGGGCGGCTCACAGCAATAATAAAAACAATGTACAACAAATCTAATATTTAAAAATATCTAAAAAACCCTTATTTAAAAAGCAAGAGATACACAGAAACATACCATGCATAAACTATATAGGCCTGGGGGAGATGTCTCAATTCCCCCATGCCTGCCGGCAGAGGTGGGTTTTAAGGAGTTTACAAAAGATAAGGAGGGTGGGGGCAATCTTAATCTCTGGGGGGAGCTGGTTCCAGAGGGTCAGGGCCAGCACAGGGAAGGCTCTTCCCCTGGGTCCCGCCAGATGACATTGTTTAGTCGAAGGGACCCAGAGAAGGCCAACTCTGTGGAATCTAATTGGTCGCTGGGATTCGTGTGGCAAAAGGTGGTCCCGGAGATATTCTGGTCCGATCCCATGAAGGGTTTTATAGGTCATAGCCAACACTTGTGAATTGTGACCATAAACTGATCGGCAACCAATGCAGACTGCGGAGTGTTGGTGTAACATGGGCATGGTTATAGAACTCCCATCTGATCTTCATGAATATAAATCACTGGGACCTGACAGATTACATCTCAGAGTTCTGAAGGAAATGGCAGATGTTATCTCAAAATGAACATCTAGAAACAAATAAAGTTACAATTAGTAGCCAGCATAGGCTTGTTAAAAATAAATCATGCCAAACCGATATCATTTCATTCTTTGACAAAGTGATTAAATTAATAGACCAGCAGAATTCTGTGGACATAGTATATTTAGACGCCAGCAAGGCATTCAACAAAGTAGACTACAACTTACTTCCTGTAAACAAGAAAACTTTGAGATAGACATAATCACCACAAGATTTGTAACTGGCTGACAAACCATACTCAAGATGTAGTCCTTAATAGTACTACATCTACATGGAAGAAAGAAAGCAGTGGAGGACCACAAGGTTCTATCTTACGTCCAGTACTCTTTAATATCTTCATAAATGACTTAGATGAGGAAATAGAAGGAGAAGGAGGCTGGCAGGGATAGTCAACAGCCCAGAAAACAGGATCCAACATTATCTTGACAGACTTGAACAATGGGCCCTATTCAAAAACATGAAATTTAATGTAGAAAAAAACAGGATTTACACTTGGGCATAAAAAAACAAAAGTACAAGTACAGATTAGGTGAAACTTGGCTCAGAGACAGTAACTGTGAGAAGAATCTTGAAGTCCTAGTGGATGATCACTTAAACATGAATCAGCAGCATGTAACAACAGCAGCAGCGGCAGGAAAAAACACACATCCATAATTCAATTTTTGGTTGTATAAACAGAGGAATAGACTCAAAATCAAAATAAAATGTACACATTCTGGTTGCTTTTGGCATAACATTGCAATTGTATGACAGACAGCTTTCTTCCTATTGTCAAAAGTAATTAAAAGTTACATAGGGATGTGCAAAATTCTACTGGCACAATGAGACAAGTTTAATAAACAGATGCATAGAATCAAAATCATACAGAATACTGCTTTATAAAGCTAAAATTAGTGCTACATCTGGAACACTGTATCTAGGTTTTACAAAAAAGATGTTGAGTCCAAAGAAAAGAAAAGGGGGGACATGATAAGCAGTTTTCCAGTATTTGAGGGGCTGCTACAAAGAAGAGGGGATTAACCTTCCCAAGCACCAGAGGGAAGAACAAGAAACAATGGATGGAAACTAATCAAGGAGAGAAGCAACCTGGAATTAAGGAGAAATTTCTAACAGTGAGAACAATTAACCAGTGGGACAGCTTGCCTTCAGAAGTTGTCGGTGATTCATCACTGGAGATTTTTAAGAAGAGACTGGACAATCATTTGTCTGAAATGGTATAAGTCAGTGATGGCAAATCTTTTTTGCTTTGCATGCCCAGTGTGTGTGTACATGTGCTAACAGGTGAACTCATGCCCACACCCATTCCCTTCCCCCCTGCGCACGCACACAATCCCCCTTATCCCCGGGCACGTGCACAGGTTTCTCTGAAGCCTGGGACAGGGGAAAAAAGGGCAAATGGGCAAACTGGAAGTTCGGAAAAATGGACTTCCATTTTGCCCATTGGGTTGTTTTTTTGCATTCCGGAGGCTTCAGGGAAGCTTCCTGAAGCCCCAGAGTGCAAAAATAAGCACCATGGGCAAACCAGAAGTCCATTTTCCAAACTCCTGGTTTGCCTGTGGTGCTATTTTTCCTACCCCGGGGCTTCAGGGAACTTCCCTGAATCCTCTGGAGTGCAAAAAACAGCACAATAAGCAAACCTGAAATCCATTTTTCTAAGCTTCTGGTTTGCCAATTGGGCAGTTTTTTGCACTCCAGGGCTACAAGGAAGTTTCTTTAAAGCTTCTGGAGGGCGAAATGACCTTCCCCAAGGCTGAAGATCAGCTGGCTAGCACACTCATGCATGCTGGAGCTGAAATAGGGCAATGCCTTGTATGCTCTCCGATATGGCTCTGCATGCCATTTGGAGTACCTATCTCTGAGTACAGGTCTTGTGTTATTAGATCCAGACTCTGCAAAGTGTTGTATTCATATATACAGTAAGTTAATTTAGTTACAATTCCTGTTCAGATGTCTGTGTTCAATACAAGAGGGTCAAGTAGAGCATCTAGTTCAAAGAGTTTTCAAGAACTAAATAGAAAATTTTAAATTAATAGTTCTATGTTATTTACCATCATGCTATGTTAATCACCGCTGTGTTATAAATAACAGAGGGAAAATCAGCTTAATTTGAACTTTTTATTTTTGCTTCTAGGGATAACATTTGTGCCTCAAGCAACTGTGAGATATAAGGCTGACTTCTTATAACATCTTTAGAAAAGGTCACGATAAACTATATGAACAAACAAATCAAAATAAATATTACATTTAAACATATTTGACATTGAGATCAATTAGAGTTAAAACAAACTGTGGCTGAATCATGTTATAACTTTTCACTGAAAATGTCATTTTTTTAAAAAACAACACCTCTCACATTTTACCCTCATAGATGCCCATCAGTAACGATGAGCATCAACTTTCAACCATTCATGGATGATAATATGCCCCAAGAGATACTTTGAATGACAACATAGCTCTGACTTCTGACTTTCAAAAATGTGAAAAATCCAATTTTTTAGAATGCTGCTTATTTTATCAGTTGACATGAGGTTTGTGAGATTCATCTTAAATTTCATTCTCTAAAATGTTAATGCAAAATGGCTCTTCTTGGAATGCTCAAGCTATTTTAAATGATGTTATAATTTCTGTAAGACTCTATTTATTGTAAAAATAAATTTAAAATTCCATCACACGAAAATATTTGCCCTAAGTGGTCCAGAGCAAAGCTGTATGAAATTAGGTTGCATCTTTGGCAAAAGAAGAAAAAAACTAGCTGTAAGTAATTTATTTCATTTCAGAATTTCCAAGAAACAAATGCATATATTGTTTCTGACAAATGTGACTGATGTGAGTATACATGCATCATCTGTACTATATTGGTATATATTACAATTTCTTTAAATATGAAGTACAGCATTCCTCAATCTGATCTTTCAGATGCATTGAATGTCCAATTTACAATCCAAGGATTATGGAACTAATCAAAGGATTATCTAATAGAACTAATTTTACTCCCCCACCCCAACAGACCCCGAGTCTTCGGAGAGGGGCAGCATACAAATCTAATATATTATTATTATTATTATTATTATTATTATTATTATTATTATTATTATTATACTACTACTTTGTTACAATGGCTTTTCCAGCTGGAATTGTCTAACACTCTGTAGTTCATGCGTAGACTTGTTCAGTAGATGGTCAGAACACAACATCAATTATTGAATCAGTGCAGATTATTATATGAATTGAACTGGAACACTGTATTATGTTTAGTGGAAGCAAAAATATTTGTAAAATATATTTTTGCAAAAACCAATAAAATATGGTTTATTACAAGAATGTTAATTCAATTCTAATTCTATTCCTGATATAAAACACTTCATGCTGCCCTGGAAGTTTAACAAAATGGGCTTCTAATTTGCAGAATTAATATTATTAAAGTCTTAAAGTGTTCTGTCGGGCTCTCTGGTAGACTCTTCCCGAAAATTCACAGGTACAAATTTCAGACACACACACACACGTTTGAAAATTCAAAACTATGTTCTTTATAATGAAAATTCACTTAAAACTAAGCCCTCTTTTTGTATAGCAAAGAGCACTCGTCTCCAAACAAACTGCTAATTGGTACAAGTCCCTTATCAGTTCTGTGATACTTAGCTTGCAGCTGTGAGGCAATTCACAGTCCTTCTTCTTTCACAAAGTGAAACACACTTTGCTCTGGTTTAGTTTCAAAGCGGGGAAAAATCAGCACATAAAAGGTCAAACACAGCAAAGCAGGCATGAAACACAAGGATCAGATAATCCTCCACAATGGCCAAACCCACAGGCTACTATTTATAGCAGCCTCACTAATTACCACAGCCCCACCCAAACACACGTGGCCTCATTTTCTTTGATAATAATCTCTCAGTTGTTGTTGCCTATGCATCGCTCTCCGCATGCGTGGCTGTATCATTAATTCTTGTTCTGAATCCAAGGAGGAGCTAGATAATTGATCTCCTTCTGAACTGTCTGCCACACTCTCCTTCTCCCTGTCACTCATGTCTTCTTGGTCAGAGGAGCCTTCATCAGCAGATTCCACTGGGGGCAAAACAGGCCTGCAGCATGTGGATGTCTCTGTCTCCCCCACATTCACAGTCTTTGGGGCATGAGCTGGGCCAGAGCTAACCACAACATAAAGAAAAAAATAGGCTGAAGAACATAAACTCTTTTCAAAAAATATGTAACATAAATCTCTTCCAGGAATCCAGTCATTGCTTTAAATATCAATAATTCTGAGAATAGCAAGAAATGAATCTCTCAAAGCAATGGAGGAAAAGTGCTTAAAATAATATTAAGTTTGTGTTTAGGAACAAATTGAAAATTCAAGACATACATTATGATTTTAGCCTGATTTTCTGGGTTTTGATTCCTTCTGAAATCTGTATTGCTTTGTCTGTCAGTAGAGATAATTCTAACAACTATTAAACCCAAGCATTCGTTTTAAAATGGGATTATTAGTTATTCCATCTTGAGGCATAAAGTTTGCAAAAAAGAAGGGTCCTGAGGTCTTCATCAAAATTCTGCAAGAAAACACCCATCTTTCAAAATATATAGAAATCAAGTACAATAAATAAATAAATAAATAAATAATAATAATAATAATAATAATAATAATAATAATAATAATAATTTATTAGATTTGTATGCCGCCCCTCTCCAAAGACTGTAATTAACCCGAAGTTAATTACATTAACTATTGTTTATGTGCTGGGAAATAATCTTCACCTTTCCTCTTTTATTTGCAAATAGTAATTAAGAATTCAGATCTACAGCAAATATCACTGTTTTTGTGTCCACTTACAACGGAAACAATGATTTATGCCTGAATTGGCATTTTTTGCAGGTGCAGAATAATCTATCATCCATCCATCCATCCATCCATCCATCCATCCATCCATCCATCTATCCATCCCAAAGATATATTGATTGATTGATCTACTATAATTGGTCCCATTTGTTCCAGAAATCCTAGGTACAACCCCCCCCCCAGCAATATATATATATATATATTTAGATTTGGCACCGATTTTGTTAAATTCTCCAATCCTGGGGTTTAGATGGAAAGAGCCAAAATAGTTTCCTTTGTAGTTTTTTTTTTAAAAAAGCAACAACAAAAAACTGAGTTGATTGTTGCCAAGCCAAACATTTGTTAATAAAACTCAGAACTCCCTAACTAATCAGATTAGGGTATCATGGATTCACCCTAACTGAGCAAAGTCTCATAATTATATTGCCCTTGGGAACTCTTGAACAAAAGAGTCTGCCAATGAATTTTAATTCTATTTTATGGCAAAGGCATAATGGAAGTGTCTTTCCCTTGTGAATGAAAAACATGTCTGATTCTCAGCTGAGGGTGTCTGCCTTGTCTGAAAGACATTTCTGTCATTGTCATCCTGTGACCAGCATGATAATATGGAACACAGTAACCTTCCCGCTGAATGGAAGGTTTAATCTACTCCTGCATGCTTTTGGCAAGATTTCAGATGAGTAATAGAAGTTCACTCTATCGCACAGCACTCAAGTTTCAAACCCAGGCTATCTGCTTTCCAGCTGACAAGCTCAGCATCTTAACCACTGAGCCGTCATGCCCCCTTAGGTAGCCATTTAAGAAAAAAGTATAAGGAAATAGAAAAGAAAAATTCAACATAATAAATACACTCCAGCCTAAATAGATACTAATGCCTGCCCTCACGCAAACATAGACTCGTGTACTCATATGCAAATATTGATACACTTGCACACACACATCTAACCAAATATTCACTTTGTTATATTTCTATTTTCTTTCCTCTTTCTATAAGATATAGTCAAGTAAAATCAACTCTAGGGCAATAAAATCAGAGATGGGCTGTTAAGGTGGAATGCTGACAAGTGCTCACCTCCGTGGCTCTGAGTGCTAGCGGAGTCTAGTGCAATTATGCTATTGCACCTGTGGAATTGCAGGTGCACCTGTGTTTTGGCTCGGTTTTTTGATTCCGTGCATGCGTTCAACCTTAGCAGCCCACCTCTGAATAAAATGCATACATATTTATTGTTGTTGTTGTTGTTGTTGTTGTTGTTGTTGTTATTGTTATTGTTATTGTTATTGTTATTGTTATTGTTATTGCTATTGCTATTGCTATTGCTATTGCTATTGCTATTGTTATTGTTATTGTTATTGTTATTAGATTTGTATGCTGCCCCTCTCCGGAGACTCGGAGCTGGTTGCTTTCAGCATAACATTGCATTGTATGACATGATGTGCAAAATTCTACTGGCACTATGAGGCAAGTTTAATATGATAAAATATTATATTTTAATTGGAATGGCCTTGGTCTAAATTTTCCTGATCTTGAAGGGGAAGAAATGTTTTCATTGATATATCATATGATATTTTATGAAATCTTCTAATACAGCAACACAAGTGACTGAGGCACCCGTTTTCTTTTTAAAACACTGATCAGTAAATAGAAAACAGGAAAATACAATAAGAATAACACACACACACACACCATTAATTATTTGTTTGACATTGCATCTGGCAAGTAATTCAATATAATTTAAATTGTATTAATACAGTATTATATTTTTCCCATTTTTGAATAATGAAACAACTTAGGGCTGCTGAGAAAAGTGACTTTCATTCCAAACGATAATCATATATTGATTAATTTCACAGGTGATTACAACTAAAACCAGGCAGTAAGAATTCACATTTAGTAAATTACCAAAAGAAAAATGGAGATTAGGCAGAAAGCAGACAAGTGTTCATAAATGAGCTGCTGAAAATTTATTTTAGATCACATTATACTAGTAATTGAATGTAAATGGAAGACATATCTGAAGTAGCTTCCACATCACAAGACGTAGTCAGATGGTGTACATGTATACTAATAACTGCAACAATTTATTTTAGTATTTTCATAGTTTGTTATAGATAGCATATGTGAGGGAGGGAGGGAGAAAGAAGGAAGGAAAGAAGGAAGGAGAGGAAAGAACACTGTTCTGTATGGGTCTTGATATGACATAACACAATTTTGTCCTTATAAGATTTGTCCCAATGGCTATTTTGATACTGTTTCTTCTGATTTCTTATAACATAGCTATGTAATTCCACAAATACTTCATTCTTGTATGGTACCAGTGGGGATGAATTGATCAGAGATGTAAACAAAGTAATGAAGGAAAAAAACTGTGTCCTATAACCTGCTTCAACCTCAGAAGGTAGTCAGATTTCTGCTAATAAGATAGAGGATACAGTTCTATTACTTAATAGCAGAAAACTCTTACCAGTTTTTCAATGGGTTTTGAGCCTCCCCGCTCACCAAAAAGATAGTAAATGCTATCTTTCTTGGGTCAGCCCTTATGGGATTATATATAATATTGTAAATTCTGAGAAGCGCCTCAGTTTTGGACTGGCATCAAGGAATCATATACTATTTTATTCATGAAAGTTCATTGGGTAGACCTTAGAATGACTATACTTTTCTGCCTAACCTACCATATCCGTTAGAAGAGTTATGATGGAGGCAGTGATGGGCTTCTACGGGAATGGTCAGGAACGCAGTTCCAGTAGCTCCACCCCAGAGTATCCAATTTGCACTGAAAGCTGTTGAAACAAATTGCATAAGCCATGCCCACAGTGTGGAAGTAAAAATTTTGGTAGCCCATCACTGGATGGAGGACAAAAAAGGAAAAATACCAAAATATAACTAGCTTAACCTCTTTGAAGGAAGTCCCTTAGTTTGATATATTGTTATCTTCCATTCAACTGCATAAAGCACATCTATCTTCCCATCTTTAAGGAGACACTTCAGTTCATTGACTGTTTGACTGAAATATTTCTTTCATTGAAAAAAAAACCTCTGCAAAGTGCTGCAGGATCCACCTTTAAACAGCAGAGCAACAGTATTATTGTTTTTGTCTGCACAGCACATGCAAAAGTGGCCTTGAAAGTAGACAAGGTAAACACATTTTTCAGCAAGTTATTCACACATCAAAGCAGACTGCTAGACTTCTCCAGTTACACTAAAACAGTACAATATGTATGTTACAAGAACATGATTTTAGCTACTTTAATTTGTGTCAAAAATTATGATTTGTTGTTGAATAATGAAAGTGAGTATGTGAACATACTACAAAGGATATATACTGCCACTTTCTTTCCTATGTCCTAGATGAAAAGTGCCACATTAAACACAAAACATAGGTTCATGTTATCTCCAGAATGGTAGATTTAAATCAAATGTTTGTTTATCTCTTTTACTCATATATAAATTCAAAGCAGCCAAAAAGATAATAGCTTCCTTCACAGACTGATGACATTCAGGACTCTGCAAAATGAGCAAATGATGAATCTTTTAGAGGCTGAAGATCTGATGGATAGTTAGAGGCAAGGAGAAATGGAAGCAAGACTGTCCCTTTAATAGATAGCTATTTCAATGAGAGTAGAAGAAAATGCATTCCATTTATTGTCTGATCTTCAGATATGATGGCCATCTGTCCTACTTTGTAGAGAACTGTCCTTTGAAGGGCACTTAGAAGAGAGTCCTGGAAATTGGTTAATCAACAGTCAGCACTTGGATAGGAATCTGAGCACATAGGTCAAGTGATCCCAATCTTTCCCAGTAAAGCTTGCTGCATCTCTCCAATTATTTAAATAGCATAGTTGGTATTTTCTGTCCCCATGCTTGGCCCAGCAATATTTTAACATATGACTTATGTTAAATTTCACTGTAAGATAAAAGAAAAAAAAACGACTTTTAGGATTAGGAGGTGATATCAAATAGAGAACCTCACATATAATTTACTCTTCTCTGAACATAGCTTGTCTCCGATGTATTAAAGCTCCATTTTCACAGGAAAAGTGTCTAGAGAATTTTTCACCTGGACTCATCAATTCTATGATTATACCAATCTAAATCCTACTGTGCTCGTTTGGTCTGGGATAACTATGGAATGGCCATCATTTATGTTTTATGCTGAAACTGTAGAGCTGCTTTAAGTCTTAATAACTTTTAAGGTCACATTTTGTACTTATGATGATGTTCATTAATATCATAGTAGATTGATTGGATACTGTAGCCTAGAGGATAATTCTCTGCCTTACAAGGCAAAGTTTGCAGGTTCAAGTCCCAGTGGGTATGGCTAGCTGATGAGGCCAAAATAAGGCCGAAATAGATCTATCCTAGTCTCCCTTAATTTTCAAATTCAGCTTAAACATGTGAGACATACAGATAGAATTGTCGGCTATCAATAAAATTAACTGCCTTGGAAATGGCCCTGGGTTGGGCCGAGAGGCAAAAAAGGAGCTGTGATGTTCCTTCAATATACCAGGGTGATTCGACACAAAATGTAACCCTTCCCTGGTACAGAGCTGAAGGGATTGGATACTGTAGCCTAGAGGATAATTCTCTGCCTAACAAGGCAAAGGTTGCAGGTTCAAGTCCCAGTGGGTCCAGTTGCCTTTTGAAAAAGCACCTTTAAGACAACTATGATTGGGATGGCAGAGAATGTCCACAGACTTTGGGGAGGAATTGAATAATGTTGGGCATTTTTAGAAGAACATGTAAGAAGCACAGGCATAGCTTGTTATGCACCTACACACAAAAAGAAGTAGATCTCATGTTTCAAATTATTTCAATAAATCATTTCCTTCAGGGAGAACAAAATCTTCAGAGAGAGAAACAAAATATTTAGAAATGTAAAATGGCATTGTTTATCTGCAAACAAGTGCATAGGTTTTTTTTCCTGCAATCTCAGGTTTATCCAATTGGATTTATTTTTTAATGCAAAAATTCCCAAATGAGCATGCAATCTTGGATAGTGGTAGCATGGAAATGTGGTGCTGGCATTACTCCAAATTTTCCACTGAATTACAACATAGTTCTGACCCATCCTTCCATCATCAGGAACTTGGATCCTCTTTAACCTAACTTTTTGCTTGATCACGTCTAGTGATGACCTCAGGAAATGATCCCAAGATATGTGCCTTGGGTCCACTGACACGCTTAAGCCCTTGAAGATCCTTCTGATGCGAATTCACAGCATGCTTCAGAATACTAATTTCAAATAGCCA
The DNA here is from genome assembly GCF_031021105.1 of Erythrolamprus reginae. Classification (NCBI taxonomy): domain Eukaryota; kingdom Metazoa; phylum Chordata; class Lepidosauria; order Squamata; family Dipsadidae; genus Erythrolamprus; species Erythrolamprus reginae. Next base: position 92,195,858 of record NC_091953.1, read on the forward strand.
ATTATTAGATAGCTCAGTTGGGTTGTGCTAAGTTGAAAAGCCTGGTTAATCTCAATTAGTAACTATAGTTAATTAGGTGATTATTAGAGGTAGAACTGGCCTCAGTGGAATAAGTTCATTTCCACTTGCAGCTGGAAAGGCACATTAGTTTTAAAAACACTGCCGTCCACCAACCTCAGGGATGTATGGTAACTTAATGATGTTACCAGGGTTGGGTGATTCCAGAATTCATGGCCCATTTCTGGGAAAGGTGGGTGAGTGTTTAAAGAGTCAAAATGAGTGCCTTAAGCTTTGCACCTTGTCCTCTAAGATGGGAGAAAGGAGTTTTATTGGCACTTTTTGCAAGGGTGATCTGAAATCACATAAAAAGAGTTAAGGCCATGGACTTATGAATAAGGAACTCACCTATTCAATTATTAGAGGTTGTCTAGCTATCCAAAAATAAATGTAGCAGTTATGGGTGATGATAGCCACAATTATTACTCATAGTTAATTAGTTTGCCTGCATGTCCTTTTGTATAATGTTAGTTGATTATAATAAAGACATTGTCAGTTTTGGACTTGAACTTTGGACTTTTTAATTATAGATAGATCATCATAAAAAAATTCATTCCCTAACATAAAGTGCTAACTTCTTCTTTTTTTTAAAAAAAAAAAAAGCAAAACAATTAAAAATATTGTAAATATTTAAACAAAATTTTGTTATTTTCTTTTAAAAAATTGTAAAATAATGAATAATTAAAAAAAATATTTGGCAGATATATTAGTTCTTTGGCCTGCTTTATTAGGGAGTCCAATTCATTTTCCTGCATTTTATTTCTTGCTGTTTTTTTCCAAAGGTACTTTTTCAGGAGGCAAGCAGATGTTTTTGCTTTTTCTTTGAAGAGGTTTTACTTTTCATCCAAGAAGCTTCTTCAGCTCTGACAGGATAGTTGGGAATGGAAGGATTTATATCCCTTGTATACAAATGACAAAGGTCATTTTCCTCCTTTTACAGCAGGGGTGTCAAACTCAGGACCCATACTGGATGCATCAAGTGCTGGCCCCACCCTGCCCAGTTTAGCAAAGGGGGACAAAGTCCCGATATGTCATGTGATGCCGCTGTGAGGACATAACCTGACACCCTTGTTTTAGAGGGTCATTGAAGCACTTGAGCTGAAGAAGCTTCTTGGATGAGAAGCGAAACATCTTTAAAAGAAAAAAACAAGAAAACCCAGTTGCCTCCTGAAAAAGCACCTTTAGGACAACCATGACCTGGATGACTGAGAATCTCTACAGACTTTTTGCTGCTTTCTTTGTTTTGTTATTTTCTCCCAAGCACTTCTGCACATTGTAACATGTAGCAAGAACAAAGAACCAAGAACATATTGGTGTGAACCATGAAATTACAAGGACAAATTATGTGAAAAAGAAATGGATTGCACCTCAGTGCAGAAAACATTTGTGTTGCAAAGAAAGTAAATGGATTTCTCTCAGTGTGAATAAACAATTAGCTTTATTTGAATCTTGAGCAAAGCTTTCAATACTTATTGAGGGGAAAAATCAGCCAATACTTTAGAAAATATTTGAGATTTTGAGATTTTTAAGACAGGGAAAACAACTCTTGGTTCCAAGATCTTATATTATTATTATTTATTAGATTTGTATGCCACCCCTCTCCATAGATATGTTTAATGGCCTCAGTGGTTGCATGAACAACAGCAGAAATCCACCTTAGACCATTCTCACGCAAGGAGAGATATGTAGGCCTATAATTTAAATTCTTACAGGACTATGAATTGAAGAATTGAATATCCAAAGTACTTTAGAAAGCTATGAAATGTTTTACAGTGAAGCAAAATTCCCACATGATTTTCACTAAAGCTATTATATCTCTAAGTTAGTTTAAAATTAAGTGTATTGAGGGAAAGTTCATTTATTGTTTCTGAAACAAAATATACTGCTGTATTTTACTATTCTTACACTGAACATTCAGATGTGATTTGCCTAAAGCTTTAGGTCAGGCATGAAGAGATGCTTGGAGCACATTGGAAGAAGATGCAAAGTGAATGTGACAGGACATGGGTAAGAGTCCACGTTAAGGATTACCTCATGGCAATAAGGCTGGCATAATACAAGTATATCTCTCCTGTTATTTTGTCCAGTGATAGCCATATTGCCACTCTGTACAGGATTATCCATTCATTATTGAGTAGCAAAAGCTCCCCAGAACAGCTGCTAGGCTGCTTTGAGGATTATTCAGGTTATCTAGAACATGAAGTCACTCAAATATACTCTAGTTTAGATTATGACTGAGCAGGAGAGACTGAGATACTTGAGGCACAGCCTGACTGGGATGATATGAAGCTGATAACTCCTGAGAAAATGAATAAGATCCTCTGAACTACTGTACCTATTTAGTGGATTCTGGCCACTCCTGCATCATAAAAAACAGCCAAGGAAATGGCTTGTAAGTGGGTCCGTGCTGTTCTGTTGGCCTCTTTGACACAGAAGGAGGTACACAGAAGGAGCTTTGGTTCCGGTTCCGGTTGAGCAGTGAGGAGAATGGTGGGTCCGCTGCTCCTCTGAAACGACGGTAAATCGTCAGGAAATGGATCAGTCCAGGTTCGAGACGGTCGGAGATGGGTCAGAGTCCACTGCCTACTTTGTCCCCCTATTTTTAAGAATTTGAGGGTCGGGAATGTTTCCCCCTGTTAGAGGGATGCCGAGAAAGACCGCGGCAAGGAGAGGTGGCCGGCTGAGGCGTGGAGATGGCGGCGGCGTCTGGCGGAGCCTTGCGGAGCCTTGCGGAGGATGCAGCCTTTGTGAGAGAGGAGAGGACGGAGGAATGCAGCCTTTGTGGGAGAGAACGGAGGAATGCCGAGCCACTGCTGTAGGGGTGCCAAGGGGAGCTGAGAGAGAGCGCGGCACCAGAAAAACACCTAGCCGGTGCGGAGGATGGCGACGGGACCGGACAGAGGATGGAGGGTCGCGGCACCAGAGAGGAAGTGTTGAGAGGAATTGAGGGGAGTGAGAGGAGTCGAGTCTCCGCTCAGATAGACTCCCAGCCCGACTCCGGAGGTGAGAGGTCCGGTGTCGAGATGGTGATGACTGGGATCGACGGAGATGACGTGGGGGCGAGAGACGGTGGAGGGGAATGAAGCCCGATGGCGGGGAACAACTGCAGACGCTGGCGGAGACGTGATAAATGAGGATATGTAGGGGCAATAATTTTAGCCCCCCCCGTGTGGCACCAGTAGGTGAGAGCTACTGGGGGCCAAGGGGAGACAAAAATGAGGATTATGCTACCAATCTCCCTTCCCCCCTTCCCCTCTTAACCTTAATTCCTGATCTGTTTGTACCATCACTGAAGAACTATCCCCCCTTGTGGATTGTGGATTAACTGAAGAACTATGCCCCCTTGTGGATTGACTAAAAAAGACAGCTATAAAGACAGGAGATTTAAGACTAAAACTCTTTAAACTAAATTTAAGACCTAAGACCTATGAAGACCAAAAGAACATCACACCTGGACTGATTGATTGCTGATGATTAAAGAATGTTTTAAGATCTGATTTTATACCACCAAAAAAATCAATTTATATAATTATACAATATATTAGCTTACATTTTATATATTTATAGATATTTTTAATGTTTTAGTGTTTTAAATTGCTATTAACTGCTATTTTACATTGTTATTAATTTAATTGATTTTTTAATAGATTGGGGTTCTAAATTAATGTATGATTGGGATAAATATGCTTGTGGCTATGAGTGGAATGACTGGTATGATTGGGTTGGTGGGGGGGGGTTATGGTATGGATGAGATGATTGATAGTAGTATGAATGATAGATTTGGCCCACCTGACGCTCGGGAGACAGGAGAGGAAGGGGCACCGATCTCTCGGGTGGCAGATGGTCGGAATATTCCAGTGTTGCTGGGGAGAGGCAGATATGACGGGGGCCACAGAGTTAGCCATTCCAGGGGAACGAGGGACCGTTGCTTAATAACGGTCCCTTGTTCTGGCTCTGTGAGCCCAATCTTGGGTACTGGTGATGAATGTAACTCTGGCCCTGGGCTCAGGTTGCTGCTGCTTAATGCCAGGTTGGTGGTAAATAAAGCTCTCCTCATCCGGGATCTGATCCTGGATGAGGAGGCCGACCTGGCATGTATTACTGAAACCTGGCTGGGCCCGGAGGGAGGTGTTCCTCTCTCTGAAATTTGCCCAGCCAGGTTTCAGATATGGCATCAACCTCGACCCCAGGGAAGGGGGGGGAGGAGTGGCTATTATAGCCAGGGAGAGCCTTCGCCTACGTAGACTCATTGCTCCGGAAATTGCGGGTTGCGAGTCTCTCTTGATGAAGTTGGACTTAGGGGTTCAGGTGGGCTTACTTCTCACGTACCTGCCTCCCAGCTGCGTGTCAAAAGCCCTGCCTGTGCTACTCGAGGAGGTAGCCGGATTGGCAATGAAATTCCCCGGACTTATTGTCCTGGGGGACTTCAATCTGCCGTCACTCGGCGAAACCTCTGGGTTGGCACACGAGTTCATGGCCACCATGACAGCCATGGACCTGACTCAAGTAGTTCAGGGTCCGACTCACGAGGGAGGGCACGCACCTGACATGGTATTTCTTCCTGAGCAATTGAGTAATGGTCTGAGACTAAGGGGCTTAGAAACATTGCCTTTGTCATGGTCAGACCATTTCCTACTACGGCTTGACTTCCTGGCTCCAATCCTTCCCCGCAGGGAGGCGGAACCAATGAAGATGTTCCGCCCCAGACGCCTGATGGACCCAGAGGGCTTTCAGACGGTGCTTGGGGTTATTCCAGAGGCACTCGTCCACAGTTTGGCGGAGTCTCTTGCAGAGGCCTGGAACAGGGCTGCGGCGGAGGCTCTTGACCGGATTGCGCCTTTGCGACCTCTCCGTGGTGCTAGACCCCGTAGAGCCCCATGGTTCAACGAGGAACTCCGGGAATTGAAATGCCAAAAGAGACGTCTAGAGAAGCGATGGAGGAAGAGTAGGTCTGAATTTGATCGAACACTTGTAAGAGCTTTTATTAAGACTTACAAAGTGGCGCTCAAGACGGCAAGATGCGCGTACCATGCTACCTTGATCGCATCAGTGGAATCCCGCCCGGCCGCTCTGTTTAGGGTGACCCGCTCCCTTCTTAACCAGGGGGGAGTTGGGGAGCCCTTGCACAGCAGTGCCGTGGATTTTAACACGTTTTTCGCTGATAAAGTCGCTCAGATCCGGGCCGACCTCGACTCCAATTGTAAAACAGAGTCAACTGACAACGAGTCAGTCGAGGTGACTGGGGCCCGTACTTGTCCACCTGTCTGGGAAGAGTTTGATCTGGTGACACCTGATGAAGTGGACAAGGCCATTGGAGCTGTGAGTTCCGCCACCTGTTTACTGGATCCGTGTCCCTCCTGGTTGGTTTTGGCCAGCAGGGAGGTGACACGGAGCTGGGTCCAGGAGATTACCAACGCTTCCTTGGGGAGGGGAGTCTTTCCAACACTCTATAAAGAAGCGCTTGTGTGCCCCTTCCTCAAGAAGCCTTCCCTGGACCCAGCCGTACTTAATAACTATCGTCCAGTCTCCAACCTTCCCTTTATGGGGAAGGTTGTTGAGAAGGTGGTGGCACTCCAGCTCCAACGGTCCTTGGAAGAAGCCGATTATCTAGGTCCCCGGCAGTCTGGTTTCAGGCCCGGTTACAGCATGGAAACTGCTTTGGTCACGTTGATGGATGATCTCTGGTGGGCCCGGGACAGGGATTTATTCTCTGTCCTGGTGCTCCTTGACCTCTCAGCGGCTTTTGATACCATTGACCATGGTATCCTTCTGCACTGGCTGGAGGGGTTGGGGGAGGGAGGCACTGTTCTCCAGTGGTTCTCCTCCTACCTCTCTGGCCAGTCGCAGTCAGTGTTAGTGGGGGGTCAGATGTCGGCTCCGAGGTCTCTCCCTTGTGTGGTGCCTTAGGGGTCGGTCCTCTCCCCCCCTCCTATTTAATATCTACATGAAACCGCTGGGTGAGATCATCCAAGGACATGGGGTGAGGTATCATCAATATGCTGATGATACCCAGCTTTACATCTCCACCCCATGTCCAGTCAACGAAGCGGTGGAAGTGATGTGCCGGTGCCTGGAGGCTGTTGGGGCCTGGATGGGTGCCAACAGACTCAAACTCAACCTGGATAAGACGGAGTGGCTGTGGGTTTTGCCTCCCAAGGACAATCCCATCTGTCTGTCCATTACCCTGGGGGGGGGAATTATTGACCCCCCCAGAGAGGGTCCGCAACTTGGGCGTCCTCCTCAATCCACAGCTCACACTAGAGAACCATCTTGCAGCTGTGGCGAGGGGGGCGTTTGCCCAGGTTCGCCTGGTGCACCAGTTGCGGCCCTATCTGGACCAGGACTCATTGCTCACAATCACTCATGCCCTCATCACCTCGAGGTTCGACTACTGTAATGCTCTCTACGTGGGGCTACCTCTGAAAAGTGTTCGGAAACTTCAGATCATGCAGAATGCAGCTGCGAGAACAGTCATGGGCTTACCTAGGTATGCCCATGTTTCACCATCACTCCGCAGTCTGCATTGGCTGCCGATCAATTTCCGGTCACAATTCAAAGTGTTGGTTATGATCTTTAAAGCCCTTCATTGCACTGGACCAGAATATCTCCGGGACCACCTCCTGCCGCACGAATCCCAGCGACCGATTAGGTCCCACAGAGTGGGCCTTCTCCGGGTCCCGTCAACTAAACAATGTCGGTTGGCGGGCCCCAGGGAAGAGCCTTCTCTATGGCGGCACCGGCTCTCTGGAACCAACTCCCCCCAGAGATTAGAACTGCCCCTACTCTTCCTGCCTTCGGTAAACTCCTTAAAACCCACCTTTGCCGTCAGGCATGGGGGAATTGAAACACCTCCCCCGGGCTTGTTCAATTTTATACATGGTATGCTTGTGTGTGTGTCTGTTAGTATATGGGGTTCTTTTAAATCTTTAAATATTTTAAAGTTATTTGAATTATTTATGATTTGTTATATCTTGTTGTGAGCCGCCCCGAGCCTTCGGAGAGGGGCGGCATACAAATCTAAATAATAAATAATAAATAAATAAACCTCCTGATTTAAAAGAAGCAGTAGTGCTCCCTCTCATTAGGAACCCAGCCTTGGTTGCTTTTTTACAACTTGTGTCCAGCCTACCATCTTTTCCTTTAAGAAAAGTTGTTGAAGAGGTAGTTTATTTATTTATTTATTTATTTATTTATTTATTTTATTTTATTTTATTATTTTGTCCAATACATAATGAGAGTTTTAGTGGGTATATATATATACATATACACATAGTAAAATACATGATGAAGGTTATAGAGGAGATACTCATAGTAAAATATATCTATGAAAGAATAGAAAAGAAGATATAGTAATAGAACATATCAATGAAAGAATAGAATAAGAGATATAGGAATAAAAGAAAGGAATAGGAGCTATAGGAGAGCAATAGGACAGGGGACGGAAGGCACTCTAGTGCACTTGTACTCGCCCCTTACTGACCTCTTAGGAATCTGGATAGGTCAACCGTAGATAATCTAAGGGTAAAGGGTTGGAGGTTTGGGGGTGACACTATGGAGTCCGGTAATGAGTTCCATGCTTCGACAACTCGGTTACTGAAGTCATATTTTTTACAGTCAAGTTTGGAGTGGTTAATATTAAGTTTAAATCTGTTGTGTGCTCTTGTGTTGTTGTCGTTGAAGCTGAAATAGTTGCAGAACATTGCAGCATATGATCTTGTGGGCAATACTTAGATCATGTTTAAGGCATCTTAGTTCTAGGCTTTCTAGGCCCAGGATTGAAAGTGTAGTCTTGTAGGGTATTCTGTTTCGAGTGGAGGAGTGAAGGGCTCTTCTGGTGAAGTATCTTTGGACATTTTCAAGGGTGTTAATGTCTGAGATGCGATATGGGTTCCAAACAGATGAGGTGTATTCGAGAATGGGTCTGGTCAGTAGTTGCTGAAAACCTTGCTGGAAATAAGAGTTAGTATTGAGACAGCTTCTGTCATGCTTGTAAAAGACCTATGGCAGAGCCAAGATGTAGGGAGTATGTCTATCATTGTGCTTCCTGATCTCTTGGTAGCTTTTGTTACCATTGAATATGTTATCCTTCTGAGCTATCTCTATGGACTAGGGATCTGGGGCATCACTGTCCTGAGTAATTGGGATTTGGGTAGCATAAAGACATCAAACTGCTTCTTTCCACCCACTCTTGCCAGCTAATTACTTTTATACCCATTGGTATTTATGTTCAGCTAGAACAATTAAGTTTTCTTAAGTGGTTGCTAAGAGCAGGATGGGTGCAGTGGTTAAAATGCATTACTGCAGGTTACCTCTACTGACTGCCAGCTGCCTGCAATCTTTGAATTTCACTAGGCTCAAGATTGACTCAGCCTTCCATTCTTCCGAGTTTAGTAAAATGAGGACCCAGATTATTGGGGGCAAAATGCTGAATCTGTAAACTACTTAGAGAGGACTCTAAAGCACTGTGAAGTAGTATATAAATGCTATTGCTACACTATACATCTGCAAATCATGGGTAATGAAATTTTGTAACTTTTTATGACAGACAGGTTTCTGTTTGTTAAAAGTCAAAATATAATTTATAAGTTGGCATAGTATTTTAGCTCACATTAAAAGTTTGTTCAGCACCATAAAGATCAAGTGAGAGTTCACAAGACATACTCATGAAAACTCAAATAACCCCTATGAAATGATAGTATTGATAAAATGTTCACTCTCCTCTGCTGTTGATATTTAATTCCATTCTTGTTTAATATTTATGTCAGGCATAGATTTATGTCAAAATGAAAATTCACAGTTTATGTGTTAATAAGTAGAGAAATATAAAAAAACATTTTTCTAATGGAAATACTTGATGGGCCAAAGATAATAGCATTCTCTTTTTCATCAAAGATGTTAGCAAGTGGAGCAAAACAAATTCTGGCAGCTTGGCTCAGAGATAGAAATATATACCAGCCTTCTTCAGCTATTTCTCTCCAGACAAGCTGACACATCTGTTGAAATGGACAATCTGCTTTATTCCTTTTCAGCCAACGTGCATTGCTGCTTTCTAGTGATAGAATCCACCAACCTTCAATTCCTTTTTATAACTCAAGTTTGATTAAAATAATAATAAGGTAGCATCAAAATGCCTGTGACTCTTTCATTTGGTGCAGGATGGAGTGCAGGTAGTAGAGTGACCAAATCTTCATAGTTCAATAATCCTACAAGATGCCGCTCAAATAGTTTCAAGAGATTTATCACAAAAATCACGTGGTTGGTTTTTTAAACCAGTCTTTGTGGAACGGATGAAGCACATCGTGGTAGTTTCCAAAAAGTAGTTTTCAAAATGAAAGAACAATTTCAGGAATGGGTATGACTAGTCTAGAGAAAAGAAGAAGCAGGAGTAGGAGAAAAGAAGGACATGATAGTATTTTATTATTTGAGGGACTGCCACAAAGAAGAAGGGATCAACTATTTTTCAAAGCACCAGAAGGTAAGACAAGAAACAATGTATGAAAACGAATAAGCTGACAAGTAACCTAGAATTAAGAAGAATCTTCCTAACAGTGAGTATGATTAGCCAGTGGAACAGTTTGACTTCAGACGTTGTACATGCTTCATCATTGGAAGCTTTTAAGAAGAGACTGTCAGCCACTTGACTGAAAAGACATAGCATCACTTGCTTAAATATAAGCTGGACTAGAAGATCTCCAAGATCCTTTCCAGTTTTATATTTTCAAAGTTCTGCATTCAAAGTTTCTATCTCTAGCTGAATGAAGGGTTGAGGTATCATATCTCTGTGTCTGCATCAGAGGCAGAGCCTATTTTCTTCATGGATTCAAACTCAAATACTGCCAACCTGTCCCTAATGGAGAGGGGAAGTATAGTCTGTGAATTCAGTTCACAAGAATTAAATGGATGTGTTAACCAAAGCTACAGTTGGGTTTGCGTTTACCTGACATGAAAGGTCCAGAATCATGCGTGGCACAAGGAAGATGATTCCAGCTGCTTAGTTCTGCAGAAATAGAGAATCTCCTGCTTGGGACAGAAGTCCAAATCAAGTGCCCTGAATAAAAATTGGCACATATATTTATACAAAAAATTCCTGTTATTTGCACCATCCTTGCGATTTCTTTCACAAGGTTGCTATTTACATTTTGTTGATTACATTTGTCATTTTGATACAAGATTACATTTGTTATTTTTAGTACAAGATTACATTTGTTATTTTTAGTACAAGATTACATTTGTCAGATTATCCTTTGGTTACTCATAGCAGGTTCTTGAAACTTTCCTCATCCAGTTTTCTGCTGTGCCCTTACGGCTTGTCAGTTTCATAAAAAGCCAGAAAAGAAAGGAAAGGTTAGACAACTGGGTACATAATTTAATCTGTTCTAATTTAGGGCGGCTTGTCTTTACATAATTTATCAATTCCTAGCTACTTGGTGTTTAAAACAATATCTGGGACTTTTTCTTATAGTTGGAATTGTCAGTCATAAGGAACCAGAACAAATTTATAAATAGGCCAAAGCAGTTTCTTTATTGTTAATCACCTCTATTACAAGAATCTCACCAGACTGGCTGCGTTCCCTTGAGAATTAGTAGATAAGTCTTCACTAATCTTCACTCCAATAGAGCAATGCTGGCAGCCTCTTTGCTGCCTCCTCCTTTAACCCATGATTCCACCACATGAATGGAATTCCTTTCCTATAGAAGCCATCACTTTTAGTAATTAGGAATCCCAGGAAATGTTGGAATTATGAGAACAAGCTCCATGCTGGTTTGAGGTTTTCTTCTCAGATGGTGGATACTCTCCCTAGGGTTTTAAAGATTACTTTCCCTAGTTGAAGGATTCCATTATTTTGTAATAATCAGAAGGCCTCTGGTTAAGATTTATGAAATGGAATTGATAGATTATTTATTATCTCCGGAACCGCCTTCTGCCGCACGAATCCCAGCGACCAGTTAGGTCCCACAGAGTGGGCCTTCTCCAAGTCCCATCAACTAAACAATGTTGTTTGGCGGGACCCAGGGGAAGAGCCTTCTCTGTGGAGGCCCCGGCCCTCTGGAACCAGCTCCCCCCAGTGCTTAGAATTGCCCCCCCTCCTCACCTTTCGTAAGCTCCTTAAAACCCTCCTCTGCCATCAGGCATGGGGGAACTGAAATATTCCTTCCCCCTAGGCCTTACAATTTATGCATGGTATGTTTGCATGTATGTTTGGTTTTATAATAAGGTTTTTTAATTGTTTTAGTATTAGATTGTTACATGTTGTTTTTATCATTGTTGTTAACCACCCCGAGTCTGCAGAGAGGGGCAGCATACAAATCCAATAAATAACAATAAATAATTATCTAGACTTGTTCTATGACATCTCCAAACAGGAAGATGGCTATTATGACCCAGGTCACCTATTTAGATGCAGGCTTTGCTCTGCTAATTCCACAACAAACAACCCTATAAAAGCCAATAAAGCTCTACACAGGGGTGAAATCCAGCAGGTTCTGACTGGTTCTGGAGAACTGCTAGCAAAAGTTTTGAGTAGTTCAAAGAACTAATAGCAGAAACTTTGAGTAGTTCAGAGAACTGGCAAATACCATCTCTGGCTGGCCCCAGAGTGGGATGGGAATGGGGATTTTGCCGTATCCACATCACACCCACCAAGCCATGTACACAGAACCAATTGCTTAATAATTTGGATTTCACCAATGGCTCTACCCCAAACTTCCCTGAAGGCAACCATCTAAAGTCCCACAAACAAAAGCCACTAAGCAATAACGCCAATTCACAAAAGCAGAGAGGATGTTGGAAAACAAGATGTGAGTTCATGGGGCAAGATCCAGAGTCACTGTCCACAAGGCAAAATAAATCCATGAGGCAAAGGCAAGTCGACAAGGCAAAGGCAGAAGCAAGGCACAGATAGAAACACTAGTCAAAGCTGAGTTGTTCCATTCAGTGTATGCCAAAGCAAACAATTGTTCCAAACAGACAATCTCTCCCAACCTCTGTTTAAATCAAAATTAAGTTAGGTGTTCCTTGTGTGGAGGGGTAGGGCGATCTTCTCCTGATCAATCTCACAGATCTCCTTTGAGTTTGTCTCCGCTCTACTCTCTGTGCCCTTGGATCAAGTGGGGGAGGCAATGGTTCCTCATTAAAGGGCATCTGCTGTCTTGGTCCACTGTCTTTCTGCAGGCAATTCTCCTCCAAGTTCCCTATCCAGTTAACTATCTTTCCCAATACCCAAGGAACCTGGGACAGCATCATACTCAGTCCCTGGCCTCTCCAAATATTTCAGGGGAGATATGTCATCAATATTGGATGATCCTGGTTCCAACCCCTCCTCTCCCCTGCTCCTTCAAACAAAGATCTGATGGGGACATGACATTGGCTCTCTTTTTACTTAATCTAAGTTGTGTCAGGGAAGGCAGACAGAAAATTAATTTGTTCTTTGCAAATCATTGTACTGTAATGATTTCCGATCAAGTACAAGAACCTGTTGGAGACTTAATAGTCTGAATCCTTCACCATGTCCGGTTATCCCAAAACTTCCTTACTTGGCAGAAGTGGGACATTTGTTTTGTTTTTTTTTAAAAATTCACATTGAATTGTTTTCCTAAAATAAATACAATTTGCCATTATGCTCTTCTGAACTGCTATAAAATAGTAATGTTTACATCAATGTCAACACTGTTACCATAATGTTATGGAAAGCGGTGAAAGTCTAGGTATTGTCGAGAAAGCATTCATATTACTTCTACCAAAGAAGAATGGCTATTTTCTCAATAATTAAAATATATTTAGATTATCATATACAAAAAATATAAATAAAAAGTAAATAAAAATATAATTATTAATAAATAATCAGCAGATAGCAAACTTCACTGCTGCATTGTTCTTTAAACTGAATTCTTCTAATCTCATTCATATTGCATGCAAGTTTTCCAGACAAATTTTTCACTTGAGAAGTGGCATGTACTAGCTCTGATTTATGTAGTGACCTTAACAACAATGCACCTTATGTCTTTTTAAAATCTCAATCTGGCTTGGCAAAAATAGCTATTTAAATTCTTTACTCTCTTGAAACCTGTGGAAAATATCATGTTATAGCCGGACCCAAAATGCAATTTTTCATTGTCCTGTTTTGAAGCTTGCAATCTAAAATAACCAATAGGAAATAATCCCTAAAGAAAGCATACAAATGAGATGAATAAAAAGGAACAGCAATACATTATTACATTGTTTTAGCAGACTCAGGAGCAACGTACCTCTGATTTCTGCACTAGGAAATATAGCAGAATGCAATCATTTGTGCTTAAAGTAAGACTAAAACACTGTGTATATGTGGATGTATGAATGTTCTGGTAATAATTATCAATAGAAGAGAATATACGTAGCTCAGGATTGAATTGTGGAATCCTTAGTGCTCTCAGAACCAGATTCACAGCAGGAAGGCCTATTAGATTTGTAACAAGTTATCACTTATGAACATCACATAAAACATAATAATTAATCTTTTAATTTGCTTTTGAAGCCATTTAAGGCACATTTTTACAACAGAATTCTAAAAAAGTGCACAAATATGTTCCAACAACAAATGCAAAAGAAAAATTTGAGAAGAAATGAAAATAGAAATAGGCAGCCCAAAATGTTTGGAGAATATTTCCACTAAACTTTGAATTCCTAAACCCTAACACTTGCTGGTTCACACAGACACTGTTCATGAAAGAGTTCTGATTTAATAGTCTCCTGCTGAAAAAAGGTAAAGGCTGATTAATGTTTATTTGTCAATCCTGTGAACAACCATTAGCAATCCCAGCATCCACTACTAAAGATACATTAAGCTCTCAGAGAGGTTAGAAATGAACTTTAACAATGTTTACTAGAAAAATTCATCTTCCAACAAACCATTCCAAAAGCTGGACTTCGTTTATAAAAAGGTAGTATCCTAATCATTATATCAAACCTGGGAGAGTCCTCTGGAAATTATTGCAGTCTCCTTGATATATAATACTGAATCTCATTTCCTAAGGGGACAAGACCATGATAGCAAGAGAGTAAATATAGATTAATGTTCTACTTGTTTATCTACTTAACGTCTATACTGACTATGGGGGAGAGGGTCCTCAGAGGCTCTATTGTCAGGCCTGGAAACTATCTTGAGCATTGGATCTTTAGGTCTGCAATATTTAGTGCTATGGGAAACTGGAAGGGGGGATTGTGTGAGTGGGGAACTATAGTAAAAATAACATTCCTTTCTCTGAGAGTCAAGGTCATTCTGCCCTACACCTGGAAGGGTGTACCTAGGAGGTAACATCAGTTGGGATGGTGCATTGATTTGATGCTAGGACAGGGAATTGAACTTTCTTTTGGGTGTGGAAAACCGGACACTTTCAGATTTTCTCAGATAACAACTTCTTCAGCTTCAACCGCAATAACACAAGAGCACGCAACAGGTTCAAACTTAATATCAACCGCTCCAAACTTGACTGTAAAAAATATGACTTTAGCAATCGAGTTGTTGAAGCATGGAACTCATTACCAGACTCCGTGGTGTCAACCCCCAACCCCCAACATTTTTCCCTTAGACTTTCCATGGTTGACTTCTCCAGATTCCTTAGAGGTCAGTAAGGGGCGAGCATAAGTGCACTAGCGTGCCTTCCATCCCCTGTCCAATTGTCTCTCCTATATTTTATATATCTTTTCTCCCATCCATATATCCTTCCTCTACTCTTCATTGATGTATTCTATTCTCATATCTCTTCTTCTATCCCTTCCCTGATATTTACTACTACACGTTTTATTCTCTTTTACTTTCAATTTGTATTGGACAAAATAAATAAATAAAATAAATAAAAATAAATATGCCAATATGACATCTCTAATAAAATGGAACTTTGGGGAAACTCAAGCCTCTGACTTTTCTTTCATTAAGGGTGTTACTTGGAACCCAGACATTTATGATATTAAGGTTGTGTGATGTAGAGTTGTGTGACTGGAAATTCTCAATCATTCAGGTCATGGTTTTCCCAAATGCTTAAAGGACTGAAGGGTTTTCAGATCTTCCTTGACTCAAAGATGCTTTTTGAAAAGACATTTTGCTTCTCATCCAAGAAGCTTCTTCAGTTCTGACCTGAGAAGCAAAGTATCTTCAAAGACCTTCTCTCCCATTGACAGTATAGAGGTTAAGTAGAGAAACAAGTAAAGCATTAATTTATATTTACTGTGTTGCTAATCATGGTCTTGTCCCCTTAGGAAATGAGATTCAGTAAATTTCCTTTTTTGTTTTTATATTGCAAGGGGAAATGAAAAATAAACAAGATGATGTATGTCCTGAATGACCTAGGAAGAAACAATTATAAATCAACGTCCTCCTATGCTGACTTAGTAAGAAGGTATGCACAACATTGTCTACTGAAACTGAAAAAGAAACATGCATATTGCTATAACGTGCAGCTGGGAATTAAATTGACTGTTTTTAATTTAAAAGTATGAGATGACTCCCTTATAAAATTCACATTGCTTACCAAATTTTTTATTTTAAATAGTTTATACAAGTAAATGATACAATACAGGACAACACACACAAAAGTCTAAACTAGTATTCGTTTCCCATATTCTGATTTTTTAATTTAGATTTAAATCATTTATGTATTTGGACTTTCTAGAAAACTGTTGATTGTGTACACATCTCTATTAGTAGTGGGATACACATCTCTATTAGTAGTGGGTTCCTGCCAGTATAGCTAATTGCTGCAGCTCCGTTGCTCTGGTGCATGAGTGTGCATTCAAGCAAAATTTTGCTTCCTGCACCTGTACAGAAAAATCTCACACGTTTTTTGCATGCACAGAAGCAAGAAACCTCACTGAAACATGCACCCCATCTGAGATTTTGCTACCTGCACAAGTGCAGGAAGTAAAATTTTGCTCGAACACACACTCGCATGCCAGAACTATGGAGTGACAGCAGTTAGCTGTACCTGTAGGAACCCACTTCTGATCTCAAGGTACCTAAAAGAATGAACCTATGTTTCAGAAAATGTGGTAATGTTTTGATTGCCCTTGAATAATTCCATTTCGATGTGTTAATCTATCTAAAATGTTATGTGCTAGGCATTTGCAAACTGATTTTGAGTGGAGAGACCTATTCCTCTTTCCTATTGGCACATTAATTACCCACTGGATAGCCTAAATTACACATTCTGCATTATGTATGATTTGTTGATTCATTAGAGATGAATAAGAGATTTAATAACAGTTGGTGAAATAATAACATTGCAGAACCCTAGATTATTCTAAACATCCGTAATTCTGAAGGATGAGATTACTAAGCAAGTCTGCCACATGTTAAACCAAAAACCTTAATCACTTCTTGAATATTGAACACACAATGCATCATCTGAGTAAAATGCCATCTATGGATTATTTTTATTACTACCTGCTCTAACTTTGTGATTTTGAAGCTAATTCAACAAAGGCAACCACAAAGATGCACAATATAGAACAAAGCATGTTGCAGGAAGAGATTTAATTGTTTACTCAATTGTTTAAAAATAACATTTATTTATTTGTTTGTTTGTTTGTTTGTTTGTTTGTCTGTTTGCCTCCCTTCTCCTTGCTGACTCAGAGCAGTTTACAAGGGCAAAATAGACACGGTAACAAGAAATAAAATTAAGCTATTAGGAATATAAATAAAACTCACTATAAAAAGCAATCAATCATCCCTCTTTCATACTAATGGCTGGAGCGAACTGTTGCTCACGGTCCCCAGGCCTGCTGGCAGAGATGTGTCTTTAACACCTTTCAAAAGGCAAAGATAGTGGGGGCAGTGTGGATCTCTGGAGGGAGATGGTTCCAGAGGGCCAGGGATGCAACAGAGAAGGCCCTCCCGTATGGACCCACCATTGCTTGGCCAACAGGACCCGGAGAAGGCCAACTCTTATGTTTCTATTCTACATTGTAGAACTAACTTTTATTGGGTTTTATGGAATGATTATGAATTATTTATATTAGAGATTCATCTAGAAACTGTTCTTCTGTATAATACAGAATGGCCTCTTCTGTGCTTATAATAATAATGAAGTGTTTTACTTTGTTTTGCTGTGTTTGAGCCAGTGTTGGCTCCTGCAAACTGCCTGGACCATTCCTTGCAATTTTCTTTGCAAATTTTCAAAAGTGTTTTGCCATTGCTTCTTTCTAGGGCTGAGAGAGAGGGAGAGAGAGAGAGAGAGAAAGAAAGAGAAAGAGAGAGAGAGAAAGAGAGAGAGAGAGAGAGAGAGAGAGAGAGAGAGAGAGAGAGAGAGACTGGGCCAAATCACCCAGTTGGCTTTGCCTTCAAGTCACATCTAGATATCTCAGTCTCCTGGTTTCCAGCCTGATGCCTTAATCACAGAATAGAATAGGATAGGATAGGATAGAATAGAATTCTTTATTGGCCAAGTGTGATTGGACACACAAGGAATTTGTCATTGGTGCATATACTCTCAGTGTACATAAAAGAAAAGATCATTATACCAAACTAGCTCTCCAGAGAGACATATTGCATATTAATTATAAAGTAATATGTTACTATTATGCAGCTGAAAAAGCAGGAGATATAAAGAAAATGCTTTAGGCGAATGCTGATCAGAGGTGGAGTCCAATCTCTTCATGAGAGGAATCTTGAGGAATCAGTTTTCTTCTTCAGGATATCAGAAGCCGGGACCGCAACCTCCATGGCCACCTCTGAACACTCCATGCCTCTCTGAATTTGGACCTAAGCCTCCCCCCAATAGAGGGGGGAAAGCAAAGGAGGACCACCAAGAGCAGGGGTGGACAATTAATTTTGCCATGGGGCCGCATGAGAAATTGGGATGGTTTTAGAGGGCCGGACTAATATAATTAACTCAGTTCTACTCAATACTGTAAAGACCCAGACCCTGGCCTGACCTAAACACCCAGACCCACTCTGCAGGCCCTAATTGTTTGCTTTACGGCAACACGGTGCACCACAGTCACTGCGCTGGAGTGTTTGCGTGGTTTCTGTGCTCGGCCACTCTCGGTAGGAGGTCGGTGTCCGCTCCAGTGTGAGGATGAAAGAGTTCACTGCATCTGCCAGGACTCCTCCAGTTCCTGCTTTCCTCATGATTCATCAGGAAAGCAAGAACTGGAGGAGTCCCGGAAGATGCGGTGAGCTCTCTCATCCTCAAACTGGAGCGGATCCCGACCTCCGCAGACCAGTCACAGACAGCGGGCGGGCCAGACACAGACAGCGGGCAGGCCGGATGCAGCCTGTGGGCCACCCCTTACCCAGGTCTGACCAAGAGGATAGAAGAGGGCTGCATCTCTGGTAAGTCCTTAGCTGATTGCATGGAGCTGTGGTAGCAAACATGGCTGCCAGAAAGCTGAAGAAGAATCAGAATCAACAAGATTAAGCAAGAAGAAAAGTGAGTATATTGTGATCTGGGCTAAAAAGAGCTGTTTGCTTTTTAAAAACAACCCCAAAAATATGAGGAGGAGAAATGAAGAAGCTAAAGATTGGTGGTGGATCAAGCATGCTAAAATTGTTTGGGAAGTAGGAGGAAAACAAAAAGTTTTTCTTGTAAGCTTTAAAAGAAGATGTGGTTCTGGAATAATACTCTATTCTAAAGGAAATAAACATTCTCCAATGTAGTTGTAGTTCTTTGTAGCTCTTTGCCCATTTCACAAAAGGAAGAAAAATCCCTTCAGTTGAGTCAGTATGTACAGTTTCTAACAACTTTAGAACTGCCTTTATTGTGAATGCGGTCATAACAGAATGGCTATAAGATTTGCTTTGTAGATAGAAATTTGCTGGTTTGAAAGGCAGAAGAAATTCTGTTCTAAACAATGAAAATACAGTGATCCCTCGATTAGCACGGTCTCGATTAGTGCGAAACGCTACAACACGGTTTTTCAAAAAATATTAATTAAAAAATACTCCACGGTTTTTTTGCTATACCACGGTTTTTCCCACCCGATGACGTCATACGTCATCACCAAGAGTCACTTCTCTGTCTCTTTCTCTTTCTTTCCTGTCATTCTCTGCTTCAATCATTTTCTCATTTCTCTTTTTTTCTCCCCTTTTTTCTATCATTTCTCTCTCTCTTTCTTCCTCTCTCACACTCTCTTCCTCCCTCTCTCATCTCTTTCTTTCCTTCTCTCTCTTTCCTTCTCTCTCCCCCCCTCCACTTGCCCACGAGAAGAAAAAAAGCAACCTCTGCCGGGCAGCTCCCCTTGTGCCCCCGCTTTGTGCCTGCCTCTTGTCCCTCTCTTTTGGGGATTTTTTTTTTCTGTCTGAGTGCGTCTGTGTGAGCGCGAGAGAGGGAGTGCGTGTATGTGTGTGTGTGTCTGTTGCGGCTTGGGCAGGTCGGCCTCGGAGGCGGGAGAAGGCGAAGAGGTAGCAAGCGGGGAACCCAGCGGGGTGGATGGCGGCGGCGGCGTGTGTGTGTGTGGTGGCCGCCTTCAGCTTGGGGTCGCCGCCGGCGTGCTCGAAGGACGCGCCGCCACCCGCCTTGGAGCCCTCGAAAGCCTCATCGTCTTCTGTGCTCTGCTCGCCGCTGCTCTCCAAGCGGGGCGCAGTGGCTGGGAGCGCGCGCCTTTTCTCCCCTGCGTGGATCCTGGCTAGCCGTCGCGCCTCTCTTGAAGATGGGGAGCCTGGCGACGCGCTGTTTTCCCCCACCGAGGACAATCGGGGTAAACTCTTTTGGTTGGGAACCAACCGGCCCGGTGCTCTTTTGGCTCTCTTGGGGTTTCCCCTTTGCCTGGGCAGCAGGAAGACCCAGGGACGGTTCCTTTGGCCGCCCAACAGCTGATCTGCTCCGCAGCGCGGCAGCAGCAAGGAGCCAAAGATGGGGTTTCCCCTTTGCCTGGGCAACGGGGAAACTCCATCTTCGGCTCCTCGCTGCTTCCGCGCTGCGGAGCAGATCAGCTGTTGGGCAGCCAAAGGAACCTTCCCTGGGTCTTCCCCGCTGCCCACACGCAAACTCCACCATCTGCGCATGTGTGGCCATGGAAAAAAAAGGGTGCGCATGCGCAGATGGTGTTTTTACTTCCGCACCACTATAACACGGAAAATCGATTAGCGCGGGAGGTCTTGGAACGTAACCCCCGCGCTAATCGAGGGATCACTGTATATACTTTTTTATTTATTTCTTTGAGCTTATGTCTTATATTTCTTAAGCAATGCACCATTTAATCCTTTTTAAATGGCATGATCTCAAATTAAACAGAAGGGATAGAGATGCCTAAGAGTTTCTTACCTTTCAGTTCATCCAAAACAGAAAATAAATACATTTTCTTTTAGATGTCTGTTAAGTCAGGTGAATGAAGACTGGAGGCAGGTTTCATACAACAGCCTTTTATTCCAACTATGTACGAGATCCAGCAGAGATCCAAATTGACAGCTTGCTCTTATATAGGGAGCTATTAGATAGCTCAACCAATCAACAATTCCCATATTCCCACTTAAACAGAGGACCTGATTGTAACCAGGCACTTTTGATGAGTAACAGTGTCTAAATATAT
Organism: Erythrolamprus reginae; assembly: GCF_031021105.1. NCBI lineage: Eukaryota > Metazoa > Chordata > Lepidosauria > Squamata > Dipsadidae > Erythrolamprus > Erythrolamprus reginae. Next base: position 92,216,415 of record NC_091953.1, read on the forward strand.
AAGCAGTTCTTATGAAGGAAAGTGGCAAACTCATCAAGCTACCTCTGGTTGAAAGATTCCAGACAGCTAAAATTCAAGGCAAAAAGCAGGGCCCGGAAAGAGTTCTGGCCAATGGGTAAATAGGGTATGGCTAATGGGAAATGAATTAAAGCTTCATGGACCAGCATTGTTTTAGAGAAAAGACTCTCTTTATTGCAAATCCGAGTATTGTATAGCTGAGTCGGAAATAAACTAGTCCTGCCGTCAAATTCAGCAGTTAGCACAGACTGTATACGCCTGCAGATGATTTAAAAGTATCACAATGGTCTTAGGGGGTTTGGAATGGAGACGGTGAGGTGGGTATTCATGGAAAAAATAAAAAGTGTGCTGGTATATGTTTCAAGTTAATAACAACTGTTTCAGGTTCAAAGTGAGTTGTTTGGACCATTCGACAAGAGTTTCCGGATTCCAGAGACAAGCAGTTTTTAATTCAAAATCCTAGTTTAGCATAGATTAATTACATATTCAGTCAAAATGTATGCACATTTTAAATGAGATTTGAGTAACTTTTTACATGCATTGCAGCAACTATTAATTCAATGTTCTGCATTTGTCTACAGTGCAGCAGATTTACTCAATCTCAATTTCCTTTCAATATGTCTTGGCTTTACTAGTTTCAATATGTTTTGGTCTTATTTGTTAGGATGTTCTGAGATGCTAACTGATATGTAGTTAAGTAGTCGAGATGTGCAAATACAATTACTCTCTGCAGAGAGATTATCCATTTAATGTTCACTTTGTTTAATGGGGTATGCTAAGCATTTGTCTTTATCTATTATAATCCTATTTTTTTTTTAGCAAACTGAAACAAAGAACTGTTGGCTGCTGACACTTATTATGTTCCCAGTATGGCCTGCTAAACATTACTGCAGACAAACAGACCATACTAATAATGATCTTCTGCTTGTATTGAGAAACCTATAATCTTGTGTACTAGTGAAAATCAATAAGCATTGTTATATTTCTCCAATTCGAAAGAGTGAGGGCCTTGAAGCAAATATATACAAACTATTATGTAAGCAATGAAGTCAGAATCATTATTTTAGTCAGTGATTGCGAATACTTTTGGTGTTGCATGCCGAAAGTCCAAGCGAGAAAGCGCTGCTGTACTTGCATGTGCCATCACCCATAATGCAATGCATACTCCCATTTGCTCATGTGCACATGACCCCCGTGCACTGCACTGCACATGTGCATATGCAAACCCCACATTGCTGATCCTCTTGCCCTTTTCCCTTCAGCTGCCGCTCCTGATGCTACTCTTCTAGGAGGGAGGGGGAGAGGCAGAGAACCTGCCACCAGTCAGGGAATGATGGCTCCCAGGGAAAGAACCCCTGGCAAAGCTGCGCATTCAGACAAGCAGCCGGTGAGGGATGGGTGGGGGTTTCCTGCGCAGGTGACCCTGTGGCCGCTGTCAAAGCAAGGTCGAGACGCCCCTCTGCTCGCTCCACCAGCCACACGACTCCCTGGGTGTCAATGCCTGTCTCTAGCTTTCCTCCTGCACAGCCCCAGTGTTGACTAGCCAGCAAATTGTTGCCTGGTGCACTTGAGCTGGCCATTCGCTCTTGCCCTTCTTCCTTCAGCTGCCGCTGCTGCTGCTCTTCTAGGGTGGGTGGGGGAGGCAGAGAGCCTGCTGCCGGCTGGGATCCCTGGGAGAGACTGAGAAAGATGGGGAGCTGCAATCATACAAGTCTTGGAGGGAAACAAACCTGGAAAGCACAACCTGGCTCAATCTCAGCAACTTTAAGACAGGTGATTCCAACTTCCAGAATTCCCCACCAGACCTCTTCTGAGCTTGAGAAAGATTGGTCTGGGCAGCCGAGGGTGGAGAACAACCAAGAGGTTGAAAAGGCTGCAATTCTGGCACTCTCTCAAAGCCTCTGGCACTTCGGGTGGGGCATCTACTGAGGAGACTTTACAAAGCACCATGGGGAGAGATTTGGAGCCACTGCCTGCAAGGGCTGCTCTGAGTCCCTGGAGGTCTGGCAAATGGAAGCAGCAAGGCAGGGGGGGAGCCCTACCATGATGGTGGCTCAGGCTCTACAGGGTGATTCTCGGGGGGCCAAGGACTTCAGACTGCTTCTCAAAGCCCAGCAAAACTTTCCAGGCAGCCTTCTGATGCCAGGCCACACAGGGCTTCACAACTAGGAGAATCTAGTTCCCCCTGCTCCCTCCTGCTTCTGCCTGTCAGCTGTGCCTCTTTCAGCAGGGCTGGAACTGGAAATCCATGCTCCCTCCCTCCCTTCTATCTCTCTTTCTCTCTCTTTCACACACACACACACACAGCAAAGCTTGTGACCTGTAGTGCACAGATAGAGCATGGCTGAAGTGGTGCCCATCAGGCGAACAAGGCGATGCTCTGCCAGGAGAGCAGAGCATGGGAATCCAGATGGAGGAGCAGACTGAACTCCTTAGGGCCCTGAGATTTGCATTGCTCATCTAGCAGGCACCATTTCATCTACGCCCTACCTACCATGAGCTTTGCTCTCTCTCTGGGTGTGTGTTTAAGGATGGGGGAAGGAGGAAGTATTGATCTCCAGGCCCAACCCTGTCAAAAGGCAGAAGTGGGGGGGTGGGTAGACCAGAAGGGCTGCACGGCCCATCAGAAAAAAGGAGTAGAGTTGCCAGATCATCCAGGGACTTCCCTGTCTACCCACCTGAGCAGGTTTCTGCTATGTAGCCAAGCCTTTTGGGGGGAAGGGGGACAGAGAAGACCCACCCCGCTGTCACTGCCCCCCACCCCGCCTGTGGTTGCCGGTAGCTGTTTTCCTACTGCCATTTCCATGTCAGTTACAGGAACAGGCTGGGGCCTCTCCCCCAACTACCAGCAGCTTTTCCTTCTGCTGGCTGCGAGGGGCAAGAGGGCATGTTAAATCCCATCAGAGATAAAGGAGCGGAGCTGCCAGCCATCTGGGGACTTCCCTATCTCCCACCCGAGCAGGCTTCTGCTGTGCCTCCATGCCTCTTGTGCGGAGGTAGAGAGAAGCCCTAGCCCACTATCACTGCCCCCCACCAAGAAGTGGGCCACCTCCAGAACGGTGGGGAACACCACTGCAGAAGAAAAATCAGAGCTATGCGCACAGCTCCAGCTGACTGGTGGCCATTCACAGATGCAACTGGTGAGATTCTGTTGATTTTAGCTGAGATTTAAAAAAAACCCATGAAAATCACCGGAATCTCGCTTGTGCAAGGATGCTCGTGTGACATTTTGGTTGCTGTGCATGCGCAGCAGCCAAATCTCACCACATGAGGGCGCTCATCATGATGGAAGTGCACATTTTATACCAAGTTTTCATCCAACCTATTTTTCCCCTAGAGTTACCCCATATTGTGTCATTTTTTTTAATATCTTAAGTGGTCTTGTAATACAATGAAGTTGAAACTTTCCTTTTACACAAGACACATATTGAACAGCTTTCAATCACACATTAAATATTAGTCGGTGTGTTTACACCATAGAGAGTGAGATGTTTCAGAGGTGCCAGGATCCAGTTCCCCAAGAAGCTCTGAAGTCTGATACCTTTATGTGAAAAAAAGCATTTATTTACAGTATGTTAAGAAGCATAAGAAAACAGTTCACAACATTAGCATTGCAAAACAAATCTGTTACCGACTAGATATCTTGGTAGAATCGTTAGTTCCAAGGTTCTCAGAATCTTTTTGGCTGGTTCTGCATTCTCCGTGAAGGTTATATAAATTCAATATTCTTGTATAATAATAGATTTTTATTTATGGTTGAAGACCAGCTGTCAATTTCTTTCTTTCTTTCTTTCTTTCTTTCTTTCTTTTTTTCCTTCCTTCCTTCCTTCCTTCCTTCTTTCCTTCCTTCCTTCCTTCCTTCCTTCTTTATTAAATTTATTTTTTATCTTTCTTACTCTAAGGCAGTGAGGGTGAACCTTTTTTCTCTCAGGCGCCAAAAAAGTATGGGTGTGCACTATCGCACATGCATGAGTGCCCACACCCATAATTCAATGCATGGGGAGAGCGAAAACAGCTTCCCCTGCCTCACCGGAGGCCCTCTGGAGGTTGGAAATGGCCTGCTTCCCAACTTCTAGTGGGCCCAGTAGGCTCATGTTTCACCCACCCCCTGAGCCAGGAAAGGGTAAAAACGTCCTCCTGGAGGCTGTCTGGAAGCCAAAAATGCCCCCACCCCCGAGCTACAACAAAATATTATCTCTGACAATTCTTTTTATACAAACATAATGGAGTCCAATAAATTCTAAATAGTTTGTTGTTGCTATTATTTATGTCATAATTTGAAATTCATTGACATTCTATGTATAAAAGTCAAGATACCTTTTAAAAACCTTTGATTCTTTATCCCCCTAATTTCTTAGCATTTGCATATTAAACTGATTTGTTGATATGGTGGTGCCGTGGATATTACCTATCTGGACTTCAGCAAAGCCTTTGATACAGTTCCACATAAAGATCTGATAGATAAATTAGTGAAGATTGGACTTAATCCCTGGATAGTTTAGTGGATTTCAAGCTGGCTGAAGCATAGACATCAGAGAGTTATTGTTAACGGCGAGTATTCTGAGCAGAGACAGGTTACAAGCGGTGTGCCACAAGGGTCTGTTCTGGGTCCTATTCTTTTTAATATGTTTGTGAGTGACATAGGGGAAGGTTTTGTAGGGAAGGTTTGCCTATTTGCCGATGACTCTAAAGTGTGCAATAGGGTTGATATTCCTGGAGGGGTCTGTAATATGGTAAATGATTTAGCTTTGCTAGATAAATGGTCAAAGCAATGGAAACTGCAATTTAATGTTTCCAAATGTAAAATAATGCACTTGGGGAAAAGGAATCCTCAATCTGAGTATTGCATTGGCAGTTCTGTGTTAGCAAAAACTTCAGAAGAGAAGGATTTAGGGGTAGTGATTTCTGACAGTCTCAAAATGGTCGGGCAGTAGGAAAAGCAAGTAGGCTGCTTGGCTGCATAGCTAGAGGTATAACAAGCAGGAAGAGGGAGATTGTGATCCCCTTATATAGAGCGCTGGTGAGACCACATTTGGAATACTGTGTTCAGTTCTGGAGACCTCACCTACAAAAAGATATTGACAAAATTGAACGGGTCCAAAGACGGGCTACAAGAATGGTGGAAGGTCTTAAGCACAAAACATATCAGGAAAGACTTAATGAACTCAATCTGCATAGTCTGGAGGACAGAAGAAAAAGGGGGGACATGATCGAAACATTTAAATATGTTAAAGGGTTAAATAGGGTTCAGGAGGGAAGTGTTTTTAATAAGAAAGTGAACACAAGAACAAGGGGACACAATCTGAAGTTAGTTGGGGGAAAGATCAAAAGCAACGTGAGAAAATATTATTTCACTGAAAGAGTAGTAGGTCCTTGGAACAAACTTCCAGCAGACGTGGTTGGTAAATCCACAGTAACTGAATTTAAACATGCCTGGGATAAACATATATCCATTGTAAGATAAAATACAGGAAATAGTATAAGGGCAGACTAGATGGACCTTGAGGTCTTTTTCTGCCGTCAGTCTTCTATGTTTCTATGATATCAAATTTATTTTAAAAACTATTTCTAAAAATAAATGTATACAAACCTAATCAGAGGTTTTTTTGTTTGTTTAAAAGGATTTACAAATTCTTCTAGTGTCCCAGAAGCTGAAAATGCTGTAAATATTGCTATAGATATATTTCTCTCTTTAACACACTATATGTTAAAAAATTATTTTTATCATCTATCAATTGGTCCAAAGTCAATAAACCCACTTTATCCACTTTACCCCTATTGTCATATTTTTCCAATTTTTAAAGTTGGGTTTGTATCATAAAACAAACAAACAATACTACACGAATAATACTAATGATACAAATCCATAATGCTTTCTGGAACAATATTGCCTTTACTACTTAAAGTAGTGTGGTTGGTATTAATCTGAATTCAGGAAGGTGAATGTTCCAGAAAAACATTGTCTGTGAAGCTGTCATCTCTTAACCTCTTGGCAATGGGGACCTGGTAACAGAAATGGGTTGCCTTAAATGTTTTGAAAATGGTCATTTCTTGAAATGGGTAGTCTTATCTAAATATTTACCACATGTTTTGGAGTACAGTGATCCCTCGAGTATCGCGAGGGTTACGTTCCAAGACCCCTCGCGATACTCGATTTTTCACGATATAGTGGTGCGGAAGTAAAAACACCATCTGCGCATGCGCACCCTTTCCCCATGGCCGTGCATGCGCAGATGGTGGAGTTTGAGTGGGCGGCGGGGAAGACCCAGGGAAGGTTTCTTTGGCCGCCCAGCAGCTGATCTGTTCGGCAGCGCCGCAGCAGCGAGGAGCCGAAGATCAGGGTTTCCCCTTTGCGTGGGCGGCGGGGAAGACCCAGGGAAGGTTTCTTCGGCCGCCCAGCAGCTGATCTGCTCGGCAGCGCCGCAGCAGCGAGGAGCCGAAGATCGGGGTTTCCCCGCCGCCCACGCAAAGGGGAAACCCCGATCTTCGGCTCCTTGCTGCTGCGGCGCTGCCGAGCAGATCAGCTGCTGGGCAGCCGAAGAAACCTTCCCTGGGTCTTCCCCACCGCCCACGCAAAGGGGAAACCCCGATCTTCGGCTCCTCGCTGCTGCCCGCCCGCCACTCGCCCGCCCGCCCGCCGCCCGCCCGCCCGCCACCCGCCGCTCGAGAGCAAGAGGGGGAGAGATAGAGAAAGAGAGAGAAGGAAAGAAAGAGATGAGAGAGGGAGGAAGAGAGTGTGAGAGAGGAAGAAGCAAGATAGAGAAAGAGAGAGAGAAAGAAAGATGAGAAAGGAAGAGAGTGACGTCATCGGGTGGGAAAAATCGCGATATAGCGTTTCGCAAAGATCGAGATTGCGAAAATCGAGGGATCACTGTATAACACATACCAGAGTATAAGACACAAATTAGTTTTTGGGAAGGAAAATTGGGTGGGGGGTGGGATATCATCTGGCTAGCATCCTTAGTCTGGTCAGCTTCAGCACTTTATTTTATCCCCTGGTTAGTGCTTTTAAAAAAACGTATTTGGAGAGAGTAACAATGAAAGAGCTTGCAAGCCAGTAAGAGCTGGGAACATTGTTAGAACCTGGTTAGGGCTGGAAAGAAACATTTGGAGCAAGTTAAAGCAATGAAAAAGACCCTGCAAAGACAGGGCTTGGAAAACATTCTTTGTAGAGAGTAACAACAAAAGAGTTTGCAAGCCAGTAAGAGCTGGGAACATCGTTAGCACCTGGTTAGGGCAAGTAGAGCAATGAAAAAAAGCCGGCAAAGACTTAGGGCTTGAAAAATATTCTTCTCAGAGAGTAACGATGAAAGAACCTGCAAGGGAAAAGCTGGAAAGATCGTTAGTACCTAGTTAGGGTTTAAAAAAGCTTATAAGATGCACCCCAAATTTCAGCCTCTTTTGGGGACAAAAACGTGCGTCTTATACTGTGGAAATACAGTACATTTTGAATTCATAAACTGAGAATTTGGCTGAACCTAACATGCTTCATTACAAATGTGCATCTGAATTCTATACAGACTGAACATTTAAACATTAAGAACTATATTAAAAAAATGAAATGCTAGACTGTTTGAGAAGGAGTCAGTGCACACAAATACATACACACAGACACATAGCTGTTTAGGAGTTTTTTTGAATATTAAACAGGTGTTGCTTATGTTTGCTGACCAAAGTTTTAAATATTTCAAAACATTTATTAGCAGTTTCAGTATAGACAGCAATCAAAACACCAGAGTCTGTAGACAATTGTTCAAGTTGATTAAAAGCAAATGCTGTTAGATTTTCTAAGAAAATTTGGAAGCATTTATTTCAGGATTCTCAAAAATTGTCAATATTAGGATTGATTGGTGTCATAGCACCATTGATTTGCCATTTGGAGAAGGAGTTGGAGTTGGAATTGGGATTGTTTCATGGGGATGACATGTTTCCCTGGGATTTTTTGGAGAGGCCAAGGGGTGAGGATGATGCTGTCCAGGCCCCTCAGATATATGGCCACTAGGTGTCCAATCAAGGGTCAAGGAAACTTCAATGCAATATGGCAAAGGCATAGCTTAGAAGGCTCAGAGGCCAGGCTCCCTTTACAATGTTGCAGTCCCAGCCACCATATATGTTAAGAATATAAAACAAATTTATTTTTATATATTTAAGCAAAATCTGTGTGATTTTGTTATGATTGTGCTACAGAACTGGTCACCCTTCAGAAGTTGGTGTCCCAACATACATGTCAATGGCCACTGGTGAAGGATGTTGTTTGGCATATTTGGAGGTGGAAAGCTTTACTTTGCTAAGTAGCTTTGTCTATAATCCAAACTAGTGCAATATGCTTTAAATTTGTGTGCCCTTGAAATGAACCCGGAAATTACTAGTGGAGCAAAATGCCATAGCTATCCTGCTATTTAGTGCAAGCTACAGCGATGGTATAAAACCTTTCTTGAAAAATCTTTGCTGATAGCCAGATCTTTACCAAGGACAAGACAAGAAAACAATTATGATAACAACTCTACCTTTATTGTAAGGTACATTAACAGAATCTTATATGTCTGAAAATGCAAATCTCCTGCCATTGCTTTTAATGTCTAGTGTGTTAGGGTGGATCCTTTTAAAGGATTCTGTCTTTGCGTGTTAAGCAGTTGCATCTCCCTTTATCTGATCTGATTAGGCAGCATCTATCTCCCTTGTCCCTCAAGGTCATTCCCACATACCCTTACAATTAGAGAGTTCCCTACTAAAGTCTTTCCACAGCCCCTCTTGTTTTGTGATTGAGATATCTTTTATATTCTTCTTATCAAGTCTGTGGTTCTGGCTCCTGTCTCCCAGTGTCATCCCAACATGCCATTAGAATTATAAACCAGGAAAGAGTTGCTGCTTTGAAGAACATTCTTATTGCTAAAAGTTATCTGAATACTATATGGTAGATTTAGACTTACCGTATATACTCGAGTATAAGTCGGGTTTTTTTAGCCCAAAAATGGGCTGAAAAACCCGACCTCGACTTATACTCGGGTGACTGACATGTCACCACAAGAGGGCGCAAGCGGCTGAGGGAAAGACAGCCGTCTGCCTTTGCTTCAGCTAGAAAGAAGCGGCAACTGCCCGGTCAAGAAGCAAGAATCCACCTAGCCAAACGGCTTTTTTCTTGTTTAGCGCGGCGTTCAAGTGGTTGGCAGGTTCCTTTGCTTGCACGCAAGAGCCAACCACTCGAACGCCACGCTAAACAAGAAAAAAGCCGTTTGGCTAGGGGGTAGATTCTTGCTTCTTAACCGGGCAGTTGCCCCCTCTCCCAGAACTTCTTTGGAGCTGAAGCAAAGGCAGACGGCTGTCTTTCCCTAAGCCGCTTCCTGGAGACCGCTAAAGATATCGCTCTGGGAGAGGGGGCAACTGCCCGGTTAAGAAGCAAGAATCCCCCCCCCCCAGCCAAACGGCTTTTTTCTTGTTTAGCGCGGTGTTCGAGTGGTTGGCTCTTGCGTGCAAGCAAAGGAACCTGCCAACCACTCGAACGCCACGCTAAACAAGAAAAAAGCCGTTTCGCTGGGGGGGGGGGGGAATTCTTGCTTCTTAAACCGGGAGGGGTTGCCCCCTCTCCCAAAGCGATGTCCCAAAGCGGTCTCCGGGAAGCGACCGAGGGAAAGGCAATCGTCTGCCTTTCCTTCAGCCCGAAAGAGGAGGCAAATGCCCCGCCTTCCCCCAGCCGGTTAACTTGAAGCGCTGGGTTAACCGGCTGGGGGAAGGCAGGGCATTTGCCTTCTCTTGAGCTGAAGGAAAGGCAGACGATTGCCTTTCCCTCGGTCGCTTCCCGGAGACCGCTTTGGAACGTTGCTTTGCTTGCGCCTGCCCCTCCTACAGCGGAGAGAGGCGGCAAATGGCCAGCCCTTCCCCCACCCGCTTAGCTGAGCCCTTCGGGAAGGTGCCGCCTGTCTTCTCTGTAGGAAAGGCAGGCACATCCGAAGCGCGTGGGGAAGTGGCTGTGGGAGGCAACGACATTCCTAAGCCGGTGAGGTGTGGTGGGGGGGTGGCGAGAAGATAGAAGCAAGAATCCACCCCCCCCAGCTTTCCCCCCCTCTCCCCGCAAGAAAAGGAGCCAGCCAAACACTCCAATGCCGCGCTAGAGGGGGGGAAAGCCGATGAGGTGTGTGTGTGTGGGGGGGTGGATTCTTGCTTCTGTCTTCTCAACACCCCCTCACCCCACCTCTCGGGAAGAGAGCGACAGGAAAGGACGCGGTTTTCTTCTGCCGGGTCGAGGACAAAGCGGGTGTTGAGGGCAGCGGGCGAGCAACATTTCAGCGGGGAGAAAACCCCAAGCTGAGAGTGCCTTTTAAAATCACTCTCCTCTCAGCCTCGGCAAGCTGCCGAGAAGTGGGGTTTTCGGAGTGGGGAGGCAAAAACGCTCAGAATGTCACCAACGAGGCATTTCTCCAAGGGGCGGGGGTCCCTAAACTTTCCTTTAACCCCAGCGGACACAAAGATGGGAATGCGTGGTCCTTGCCAGCCACCCATCTGCGGGGGCTGCCCCGCGCCAAGGCAGAATTAAATTCAACAACCAAAATATTATATTTTTAAAAAACATACTTTTTTGACAGTTTGTTTGCCTTTTAAGACATCTCTCTGGCTGTGCCTAATGTCAACAATAAAAATTTTTGCCAGGTGAATTTTTTTTTTGCCAGATTAGCTATGGATCTCACTGAAGAAATTTTAAAGAATACTCAAAATGATTCTTCATTTGCTTTGTAACCTTAAATAAAAAAACAATACAGTATTGACTCTGTAATTTACCCGGGGAGGGGACAGGAGGGGGGCGCAGACAGACAGGAAAGGAAGACAGACAGACAGACAGACAGACAGAGACCTATGACCACAATTGAGCTCAAAATTTGTTGTTAAGCAAAAGCATTGTTAAGTGAAAATCACCACATTTTACTCAATCCATGACATTTCCTAGCTCTAACAGTGATGTGCAAGCTAGGGAAGTACCGGTACATCTGAAGACATGTGTAATGTTCTAGTTATGGTTAACTGTGTGACAGAAAGTGGACTCTGGGTTTGTTTTCCTATTACAGTGAGGTTGAATGTACCATATATAATTTTACAAGAGCTCTCTCTCTTTCTCTCTCTGTATATACACATACAGTTTATATAGTAGATAATGTGCAGTATATTTTTGTGTGCCTGTGTGTAATATTTATTTACACATATGGCATATATACATAGAATTAAGTATATTTTGGATGTTCAGTAATTGTAAATATAGAGGGAAATTGTATCTCTTTGAGGCAAGGAGAGGTCAAGTATCCTAACCCTAACCCAAACCAGCAGGAGCAGGGGATTAAGGTAAGTACCTAGGTACTTGCATTTTTTTTGCCTATACCTGCCTTGGGGGATATATACCTGTTTACCCTCTTTTAAACTTACAGAGCTAGTTTACTGGCTTTCTTTGAAATAAATATTCTAAAATATTTAATCTACTGATGCCTCAATTGATGTAATTTTATTGGTTTCCATTTTTATAAGTTACCAGTAGCCGCTGCAATTTCCACCCTCGACTTATACAGGGGTTTATAAATTTTCCCAGTTTTTGTGGCAAAAGTAGGCGCCTCGACTTATAGTCGGAGCGACTTATACTCGAGTATATACGGTATTTCACACACAATTGAGACCAGGATTCAGTACAGACATGTTATTGGTTGTGATTTATATATTTGTTTGTTTATTCATTTGAAATATTTACTTACTTACTTGTTAAATTGTTTACCACCCAATTCACTAGTGCTTGTTGATGATCTTGATAGAGAAGGGATTTCAGAGGCTTTTTATATCGTCAATCAAAATTATTGTGGATCGATTGTAAAATTTGGAAGTTTAAACTACCATGGCTTTGAGTGGATGGTTCCAATTACCACTGATGCAATGGGAGAGGTCATACCTCTGGCTTCTCAGTGCTTTCTCTCATTTAGTTTAACATTTACATAAAACCTTGAGACAGGTCAGTATTACCAAAATGTGGGTGATACCGACATTTGTATTTGGACTCTGGGCCCGCCAGTGGCTGCCATTAATGTCCTATTTCAGTTTCTGGAGGCTGTGTAATCTGGATTACAGGAAACAGCCTCAGACTTAATCTGAGGGACTTTTCATTTTATAATTTTATATTTAGGTGATACAAAAAAGGAAATTGAACAACATGTTAAATGTGGTTGGCAGGCCTTCACAAGCTAAGCATAATTTCTATGAACAACCTCCTCCTATGCCTGAAAGAAAAGTTTTCTATCAGTGCGTGCTACCTGTTCTAACATATGCTAGCAAAACATGAACACTAATTCAAAACAAAGGCTACAAGTGGCACAAAGAGCCATGGAAAAATATATAACAACAACTACAACAACAAGAGCTGGAAGGGACCTTGGAGGTCTTCTAGTCCAACCCCCAGTTTAGGCAGGAAACCCTACACTATTTCAGACAAATGTTTATCCAACATCTTCTTAAAAACTTCCAGTGTTGGAGCAGTCACAACTTCCGGAGGCAATCTGATTAATTGTTCTAACTGTCAGGAAATTTCTCCTTAGTTCTAAGTTGCTTCTCTCCTTGTTTGGTTTCCACCTATTGCTTCTTGTTCTACTCCAGGTGCTTTGGAAAACAGTTTGACTCCCCCTTCTTCCTGGCAGCTCCTGAGTGCTCAGCATCACAAGACAAGATATAAACCTATAGAAGAGGTCTTCATACTACAGTGGATTGACATTGGCTAAGATGATGATGAGGACTTTTGTATTTATTTTTAAGTTCATCATGTTTACCCTTGCTGTAAACAATCTTGAGATTGATATTGAGATATGCCAATCTAATAAATCAAAAATAAAAACTGACTTCAATGACACAGAGTAATTTGACGCTAAAGGCAGGATGTACATGCAATTCCTTCAGGTCAGTAGTTGACCAAATCTGCCAAAGGATTGTCAGAAATAAAACCAAAAGCTTTATTTTGAATATGGATTTGAATCCCTGAATAATATCTTTTTTGGCATGTTTTCCCTTATTAACAGCTTAAAGGTGATTGGTCTTAGGAGATTTGGGGTTCTCTGTTTCCTCATTCTGCACAATTTTTCCACTGCAAATATTAGCAACTCACTGTTGCTGTTTGCTTACAATGCTGCCATCAGAAGTTTTTCAGAATAAATTCTTGTGGCATGGAGCTCCAACTATTTTTATTACTGTTTGAGCAGTGTATCTTTGAAAAGATACACAACAACACAAAGTAACCAATGAACAGTTTAATAGTAGAAAGTGCTGAATCTCCTTCCCAATCAAGTCTTTGGTGCAGTCAGAATAGGAAGATGTTTTTAATCTAACAAAGCATCTACACCTGCATGAAAAGCTCACTGTGAATTATATATTTCAATAAATCCCAAAACGAATGGAAGTTGATACACTGGTACAATCTCTCCATGGCTCAAAGTTTAAAATGGCAACTTTATGCAAAACATTCTATTTAAAACAAAAACAAAACAAACCCCCCACACCAAATTCCTATCTGATTGTATGATTTTCAAACTGAACATTTTGGGAGGAACATGAAAAAAATTGTTTGGCTATTGAACTTAAAGTTTGAACATGGTCTTTTCATATCCACAAAATGTGCTGATTTGCTTCTGAGAACATCTACTTGGCTGATTGTTGCTATCTTCACAAGTCGGGTCTTCGGTCTGCTTTTCCTCTTGGGCTTCTCACCTTCTTTCATTTATTTATTTAATTTTGTCCAATACACAATAATACACAATGAAGGTAGTAGAGGACAGCTTCCAGGAAATAAAATTAGAGAAGGAATAGAAGAGAGAGTATAGGATAAAATAAATCAATGAGAGAATAGAAGACAGATAAAGGGATAGAAGAGAAGATATATGGGATATATATAATAGGATAGGGGTTGAAAGGTACTCTAGTGCACTTATGCACACCACTTACCGACCTTTTAGGAATCTGGAGAGGTCAACCGTGGTCAGTCTAAGGGTAAAATGTTGGGAGTTATGGGATGATACTATGGAGTCCGGTAATGAGTTCCACACTTCAACAACTCTAAAAACAGTCTTGAAAATAATGCTGAATTTTGCAGATGCTGGAATTGGTGCTTTCCTTTCCATGATGCCAGGTGCCTAAATCTAAATCATTTAAATAATTTAAACTATTTAATTTAAATAGTTTAAATTAAATATGTTTTTTTAATTAGAAGGAATGTAGGAAGCCTGGCGGTACTAAAGGAGAAAAGGTACCCACCCCTTTAATATTCTGCAGTTCCTATTCTGAATAGATTTGGGGTAATTCGATGGAACTGAGCATTTACTGCCTGGATGCCCTTTCTGACCCCTATGTGGAATTCATAGCAGATATTTTTCTTTGCACCCTCAGAGGGAAACATCTCTCTGTCGAATGGCTGGGTAGGTGAGCGTCTTCGCCACTAGGCCGCTACACCACTTTATGAAAGGAAAAACCTGTAGATATATTAATACCCATCATCCTCCTGGAAACTTCATTTATTTCAGACATAAACAGTGTTGCATACTTGTCTCCAAAATGCCAATAAATATCTCCCTGACACTTGGTAGGTTCCTTTAGTGAGAACTTGGTATGTTTTTCTTCCCAAATGTCCAACATCATCTTTATCAGAATGCCTCATGAACCTACAGTATATAAGCTCTTTATATATGATTGAAAATGGATATGATGGATGGCTACAGTTTTTATAAAAACCATTTGAAAACTTTTTAAAAATAACCCTCCATCTAAAATTATATGATAAAATTGTAACAATTGTCATTTGAAGTGTTCTTGATACCCTACTTTGTTATTACTAATTATCAGTCTCAAATTTTTACACAATGTATATGTCACATCAGGATAGAAAAATCCTCCCATTATGAAAGAGAACTTTGTAATGAGACTATAGAACTGAATTTATCTACCACAGTGCATTTTTAAAATTTAGTCTGACTTCTTCTTCCCTATTTTTGGAAGTATAATAGTAGGTTTCTCCTTCCCTTTCCACTGGAGCTTTCAAATTCTATTACTTCCCCCAGAATACATTATCTTATTTTCTATTTTAAAATAATACCATCAGTTTTTACTCTAGCCTAATTTGGGGTCAAAATTCAGTTAGCAACTAATGCACAGGAAGCTGTTTGAATCCTCTTAGGGATTAATAGTTTGAAAAATATTTTGAAAGATACCATGAATAAAACAATGGAAAAATATCCACCTCTTTATTATTTTGTATTTAAGATCTGAACTTTGAGGGAAAAGGTGTGTGTGGGAAGGGGACCCAATCTCTTCTTTGTCTTCATTGGCCCTAATAATAAAACTGGAACATGAGTGTGTTGTGGCTTGTAACACATTATAAGACTCGGCTGCAATCAGGTTATAAGACATTAATGAAATAGAGCGGCTATCCAAGGACAACTAATTAGGATGATTTTTATGATGATTACATGCTTTAAAATAAAGAAAAAAGTAGATAGAAATCTTTGCTCCATTGTCTTTTAACCTGATTGCAACTGAATGCTATGCTATGCATATTAACGTTGGATCTCTGTTAAAATCTAAGCGGTTAATGCAGACTAGGTGCCTGGAATGCAAATGAGAAATACGGTCAGCATAGATTAATTCATTGGGAACCCCCTCCCCACTTTTAATAACCTCCTTCAACTATCTTTACAATAATGATAATTGTCATAATGCAGTGAGGTACTTTGCAACAAAACAAGGCAGTTGTTTAAAGCATGTATGACAAATCACAAAGCACCTGTCAGCAGCTTGATCAACCTATCATATTCCTTCCTGACAATTTGAGGTAGCTATGAAGACCAGTCATGCAATATCAGGAAAGATGCAGTTCCAATAAATTATCATTATCATCATCATCATCATCATCATAATTATTTATTAAATTTGTATGCCGCCCCTCTCCGAGGACTTGGAGTGGCTCACAACAATAATACAACATGTACAAATCTAATGTTAAAAAACCATTTAAAACTCATTATTATAAAAAAGAAAACAATCACACAACCTAACAAATCATACATAAAACCATAGTAGATGGGGGTACATTAATTTCCCCATGCCTGGTAAGATAGGTGGGTCTTCAGGAGCTTTCGAAAGGCAAGGAGGGTGGGGGCAGTCCTAATCTCTGGGGGGAGTTGATTCCAGAGGGGCGGGGCTGCCACAGAGAAGGCTCTTCCCCTGGATCTCACCAGACAGCATTGTTTAGTCAATGGGACCCGGAGAAGGCCAACTCTGTGGGACCTAATTTGTCACTGGGATTCATGCAGCAGAAGGCGATCCCGAAGATATTCTGGTCCAATGCCATGTAGGGCTTTATAGGTCATAACCAACACTTTGAATTGTGACCGGAAACTGATAAGCAGCCAGTGCAAGCTGCAGAGTGTTGATGAGACATGGGCATATCTGGGAAAGCCCATGATTGCTCTCGTGGCCGCATTCTGCACGATCTGAAGTTTCCGAACACTCTTCAAAGGTAGCCCTATGTAGAGAGCATTGCAGTAGTCGAACCTTGAGGTGATGAGGGCATGAGTGACTGTGAGCAGTGACTCCCGGTCCAAGTAGGGCCGCAATTGGTGCACCAGGTGAACCTGGGCAAACACCCTCCGCGACACAGCTGAAAGGTGGTAACCTAATGTTAGCTGTGGATCAAGGAGGACGCCCAATTTGCAGACCCTCTCTGAGGGGGTCAATAATCCCCCCCCCAGGGTAATGGTCAGACAGATGGAATTGTCCTTGGGAGACAATACCCACAGCCACTCCGTCTTGTCAGACGGAGGGGATTATTTGTAGATCAGGGTTGAAATGTGGGGTCATTGGTGCTTTCATGAGCTTGGTTGTTTCTTGCAGACATTTCATTATCCAAACTAGGTAATATTATGGCTGCTAGTATGGATGATGTTACCTAATTTGGGTAATGAAATGTCTGCAAGAAAGCAACCAAGCTCATGAAAGCACCAAGGACCTCTCAAAGATGTTGTTGCTATAAACATCACCAAGCACTACTATGTGAGTATCTCCGCATCAAGGGATAAAAACAACTTTTATTGAAAGAACTTTTATCATTCCAAATAAACAACAGTCTCCCTGGTTCCCTCCAATGCTGACCATCTGATCACTGTAGACAATCAATGTAGAGTAAACATGGGAAACACTACAGAGAGGAAGCAACTGATATACTGCCTCCATTCTTATGCTTCACCTCATCAGTTTCTTTAAAAAGAAAAAAAAGCCAGCTAGAATTGTACAAGGATAAGAGGTGGGGATGAGGGGAGAGGCATAAACCCCTTGAAAGATATGGAGATCCTGGATATAGAGGAGGTTATGGAATACGAGAGTCCGAGAGTGAAACTATTGATGTTACCTAACTGGGTGGCAAAACATATGCAAGCAAAAAAAACCAATCAAAGATCAAAAAGCACCACGGAGCCCACAGTTCAACCCAGTAGTACAAATAGTCTCTTCTATTGAAAGAAAAGTTTCATTGGAATTGTTGATTATGTGTCATCCAGTCAGTGTTTGCTCTGAATAATCATCTAAACTTTCTCCATAATTATCTATTCCAAACCTAATGATCCTCCCATTGTCACTGTAATTGAATCTACTCATCTTGCTGCCTGCTGTTCTCTTCCTCTCTTTTCTTCCCAGCATTAGAGATTTCTCAAGGGAGATGGATTTCCACATAATATGTCCAAAATATGATAATTTGAGCATAGTTATTTATGACTCAAGTGAGATTCCAGGTTGATTGTTTATGGGAGAAAAAAATCAGAATATGGACCCATTTGCCTGGATTTTTTTGGTTGCACATTATATTAGTTGGAGCCTTCTCCAAGACCAACATTCAAAAACATTAATGCTATTTCTATTCTGTTTTAATGTACAAATTTCACTCATATGGAATGGTAAATGGACCATTAGTTGCATGATTCTGATCTTTATGGGAATAGACATGTCATGACATCTGAATATTTCCCCATGTTCTTAATTGTTATACTTCCAAGTATTAACCTGCAGCATATTTCTTGAGTTCTCTCTATTTTTTTTCAACGCTAATAGTTCATCTTAAAATGGAGACTATACCCATCAATGTCTTCTTAATTCTAAGGCTGGTTGCTATACCTGTTGTCATTCATTTTACTTTTAAAAATAAATTTAATTACATCACCATTTTACAATGTGCTCTTAGTATAATATTATTGGAGTTTCCAGATTATTTGAATTTTCAGTTATCAGAATATTCAGTTATAAACATAAGCCACTGAATGGTATTTTTTTCTTTTCCTTCTCTTTGCCTCATCTGTCTACCATTTTTTCTTTCTCTCTTCTCTTTCATAGATGTGTCTATCTGTGTGTATACATAAACATACATACATATATGTCTGTGTGAACACATATACAGTATACACATAAAACCCCTCCCTTTTTATGCTCCCGTAATCCCTTAATTCATAGAGTCAGGGTGACTGGATGGAGCTGAGCATTTACTAGCTGAATGCCCTTCCTGATGCCATGCAGAATTTGCAGCAGATACTTTTTCTTTGTTCCCTGGGTAAGAAATATTTGCCGCTACCTGTTCTGCCAGGCTCTCTGGTAGGAGTCTCACCAAAAATTCAAGGGTACAAATTTCAGACACACACACACACATTTGAAAATTCAAAACAATGTTCTTATCGCAAAATTCAAAATAAACTAAGCACTCCTTTTGTATTGCAAAGAGCACTTGTCCCAAAATAACTGGGTAGTCTGTACAATTTCCCTTAGGCAGTCATTAAGTACTTAGCTAGCAGCTGTGAAGAAACTTCACACCCCTTCTTCTTCCAACGAAGTGAGACACATACACACACACACGTTGCTCTGCTTTGCTTTCAAAGGCGTGAAAAATCAACAAACAAAGTTCAGAAACCAGCAACACAGGATTCCTGAAGAACTGTGATCAGATACTCTGTCACAATGGCCAAACCCACACGCTGCTATTTATAGCAGCAGCCCTAATTACTGGAGCCTCACCCAACCACAGGTGGCCTCATTTTCTCTTGAAATAATCCTTCAGTTGTTGTCTCCTATCCATCACTCTACGCATGCGTGGATGTGTCATTAATTCTTGTTCAGAATCCAAGGATGATACAGATGATTGATCTTCTCCTGGGCTGTCTGCCAAACTCCCCTCTTCCCTGTCACTCATGCTTCCTTGGTCAGAGGAGGCTTCATCGGCAGATTCCATCGGGAACAAAACAAGCCTGCGGCATGTGGATGTCTCCCCCACACCCACCTGCACATTCCTTGGGGCAGGAGCTGGGCCAGAGCTAACCACAACACTACCTAAAATTGAATTCTCCACCTTCCAGGTGGGAGTCGAGCATCTTCACCACAAGGACACCATTTTTTTTATTCAGTTAAATTTATAGGCCTCCCTACTCCCAGTGGACTCTATAGACTATGCCAGTGATGGCAAACCTATGGCATGTTGAACCATATCTGCTGGCATGCAAGCCGCTACCCTAACTCAGCTGCAGTGTGCATGTTCGTGCCAGCCAGCTGATTTTTGGCTCGCCCCGAGGCTCTGGGAGGGCATTTTCAGCATCAGGAGAGTCTGCAGGGAATGGAAGCAGGAATTTTTGCCTCTGGCGTCTGGGAAGGGTGAAAAACAGGACTATCAGGCCCACTGGTTTGGGAAATGGGCTGTTTCAGGCCTCCAGAGGACTTTGGGGGGGAGGCCATTTTTGCCACCTCCAGGCATTGAATTATTGCAGTAGTCAAACTTCGAGGTGATGAGGATATGAGTGACTGTGAGCAGTCCTCCCCCCCTGTGATGGCACACCCATTTTTTACTCTCCTCAGGCTTCAGAGCCTTTCTAGGAGCCTGGGGAGGACAAAAATGCCTTTCTCACCCTCTGGAGACCAGAAATGGCCTATTTCAAGTTGAGGAAACAGGCTATTTCTGGCCTCTGGAGGGCCTCTTGGGAGGTGGGGAAGGCTATTTTCACCCTCCCTAGACTCCTAGAAAGGCACTGGAACTTGGGGAGAGCAAAAAATGGTCCTTCCCCACCCTCTCCAGAGGCTGAAAACAGGCTGTTTCCTGACTCCAGGTGGTCTCAGAAGGCCTGAAAAGCATGCACACGCCAGCTCTGAGCTCGTGTGCCCACCAATATGACTCCACGTGCTTCTTCTGGTACAAGTGACATAGGTTCACCACCATGGCTCTACATAATCCAGATGTAATGAAAAGTTATGTAATACTGGCAACTCTGTTGCTTTAAATAAGGAAAGGAAAATAAAACTATTCCCATGGAGTGGGTACCTTGTTTGCCTTTGGCTCTGGTTTAAAGCATTCCTCAGTGATTGCATAATCGAAGTCTTGATTGACTGAATTCTTCAATCAAACACTGCAGCCCAGATGAATGCCCGCCATGATCTGACCTAATGACATTGTCCCCTCCCAAAATTTTGGACAGAGGAGGGCAGAAGAAGAGTTCACATCCTCAGCTACAACTTCTAGAATAAAAAGTCAAAGTACAATAGGTGCCAACTGACGTAAACACAGGTATGACTCATTCCTCATTCTCTCTCTAATTAAACATCAGAAAGTGTGGCTGCTTATGAGTCACTAATAAAAGTTTGCCCACAATGAATAAGATCATTATGAAATGTCAAAACATAAAATGGTCTTGGAATAGAGAAGACGAAACAGAAGAATAGAGAAGAACCAACTGTGGTTGGTTGGGGGGGAAAAGCAACGTGTGAATATCTCTAATTTTCTAATTCGCTTTGTAGTTATCTTACCCACTTTCCTTCTGTTTGTCCCACATCTTTCTGAACCCACAGAAACAAATTTCAGCTCATCTATTAAGGCATTATCAACACATATCACACATGTACTATGTGAATGGTAAAATATTTCCAGTTCACTGACAAGATGACCCATGAATGAGTAAACAATATTTCATTGCAAGACATTGAATTTTACAGCTGCTGATCTAACTGCTGGGGACTATTAAGTAAGTAGCAGTAGAAGAAATTTACAAAGAATGAAAATATACTGCTCAAAAAACTAAAGAGAACATTCAAATTGTGTTGTTTAAGTGTTCCCTGTATTTTTTTGAGCAATGTAATTTTCTTCACATCCCAATTTCTGGAAGACCTTTTCTAAGATAATTCCAGTTGCTTGCCCTGTCTCCTTCTCTGGTGGTATAATATCAGGAGAAACAGAATGCCAATTTTTTTTAAAAAAATATTTTAGAAATTAATCTTAGAAAAAAAATAATGAATTTCTTAGCTATGTTAAACAGTTTTTCTTTCAGGACTGAAATAGCCTTTTCCAGAACCTGCTTTCCAGATGGTCTGGATTACAACTCCCATGACCCACAACCACTATAAGTAATGAACTAAGAAAATGGTAAAATATATGTTTTAGAGGAAACCTGTCTGTGGGTACAGATGATTTAAGAAAGGCTTCCCTACCATGACTCCAGCTTGAATCATGGCTTCCCATTTCCACACTATAAGATTTTAGAACAATTGTGCATCTATTTATTTTCATAGTTCTTTAAATAGCTTCTCTTAATCACCTGCATACTCTGCAGGTGCCACAAGTACAATTCCTGCTCCATATCAAGCAGACTATCCTTGGTGGATTCTCCAAGTTATTATTTATTTATTTATTTTATTTATTTTATTTATTTTATTTATTTTATTTATTTTATTTATTTTATTTATTTTATTTATTTTATTTATTTTATTTATTTTATTTATTTTATTTATTTTATTTATTTTATTTATTTTATTTATTTTATTTATTTTATTTATTTTATTTATTTTATTTATTAATTAGATTTGTATGCCGGCCCTCTCCGTAGACTCGGGGCGGCTAACAACAGTAAAAAGACAATATGAACAAATCTAATATTAAAAGTAATGTAAAAAAAAAAAACCATTTAAGAAACCAATCATACATACAGACATACCATGCATAAATTTTATAAGCCTAGGGAGAAGGGAATATCTCAGTTCCCCCATGCCTGACCACAGAGGTGGGTTTTAAGGAGCTTACGAAAGGCAAGGAGGGTGGGGGCAACTCTGATATCAGGGGGGAGTTGGTTTCAGAGGGTCGGGGCCGCCACAGAGAAGGCTCTTCCCCTGGGTCCTGCCAAATGACATTGTTTAGTCAATGGGACCCGGAGAAGGCCAACTCTGTGGACCTAACTGGTCGCTGGGATTCATGCAGCAGAAGACGGTCCCGGAGATATTCTGGTCCGATGCCATGAAGGGCTTTATAGGTCATAACCAACACTTTGAATTGTGACCGGAAACTTATCAGCAACCAATGCAGACTGCGGAGTGTTGGTATGACATGGGCATATTTAGGAAGGCCCATGATAGCTCTCTCAGCTGCATTCTGCACAATCTGAAGTTTCCAAACACTTTTCAAAGGCAGCCCCATGTAGAGAGCACTACAGTAGTTGAGCCTCAAGGTGATGAGGGCATGAGTGACTGTGAGCAGTGATATTACTAATGACTGCACTTGGTTGCAAATATTTCTATTTGTTCCCTACTGTCCCCCTTCCCTCCAACTATTTAATTCACTCCAAATAGAGACCATGCCAAATAATCTTATACTGTATAGATTTTCAGTGTTTTGATAAGGACTTTTGATGATGGATCAGCAATGCTGAATTTTGATCATGGGGATGCTCCACTGATTCTACGAGTGAAAAACAATCAATTGTAACTTTGAATGGTCACTAAATAAACTATTATAGGTTGAGGACTACCTGTCAATCAATTTTAGCAATCTAAAAGTTATACCTAACACCCAACAGAAATGCTAAGGGGAAAAAATTCCCATTATTGCAACCAAGACATCAGGTTAAAGAAAGCTGGTTTGAAATCAGTTGATGTGGAATTGATTTCAGTCAACTCTATGTACTTGTCTAGATAGCTTCTTCTTCTTTTTAATACCCAAGGTTGTGATATAAAAATAAACCAAGTGTAATTTCTAAGGTTCACAGGCAGATCAACAACATCATTTCATTTCAGGTTTCTGTCACATCCTATTTTTCACCACTAATAAAAACAACTCAATTTGACACAGTTTTTCTTTTACCCAGCTAAAAGACAGCTAGGAAAAACAGCTGGACTCTAAGGATGATCTATAGATGAGAAATAACTGATGTAAATGAACAGATACAAATGATTTGTACAAGTCAAGATTTGGCATGGCTAGAAAAAATGATGTATTACTTCAAGAGGCATTTAGCAAGCTTAAGAGGCAGGAGAAAGAACATTCTTGATCAATTTGTCATCATGTTGGTGCTATTCATGTTCTCTTTTTTCTTTTTTTCCCTCCTCCAGGTTTATGTCCTTATTTGCAAATAACATAATAGAGAACTATTAAACTTGCTCAGTACAAAACATCTTTCATTACATTTTACATAGAGTAATCATGCAGTGTTAATAATAATAACAGAGTTGGAAGGGACATTGGAGGTCTTTTAGTCCAACCCCCTGCTTAGGCAGGAAACCTTACAATACTTCACTCAAATGGTTATCAAACATCTTCTTAAAAATTCTGGTGTTGAAACATTCACAACTTCTGGAGGCAAGCTGTCCCACTGATTAATTCTTCTAACTGCCAGGAAATTTGTTCTTAGTTCTAAGTTGCTTCTGTCCTTGATTAGTTTCCACCCACTGTTTCTTGTTCTACCCTCAGATGCTTTGTAGAATAGTTTGACTCCTCCTTCTTTGTGGAAGTCCCTGAGATATTGAAACACTGCTATCATGTCTCCCCTAGTCCTTCTTTTCATTAAATTAGACATACCTACCTCACCTCACCTACAAAAAGATATTGGCAAAATTGAACGGGTCCAAAGATGGGCCACAAGAATGGTGGAAGGTCTTAAGCATAAAACGTATCAGGAAAGTCTTAATGAACTCAATCTGTATAGTCTGGAGGACAGAAGGAAAAGGGGGGACATGATCGAAACATTTAAATATGTTAAAGGGTTAAATAAGGTCCAGGAGGGAAGTGTTTTTAATAGGAAAGTGAACACAAGAACAAGGGGACACAATCTGAAGTTAGTTGGGGGAAAGATCAAAAGCAACATGAAAAAATATTATTTTACTGAAAGAGAAGTAGATCCTTGGAACAAACTTCCAGCAGACGTGGTAGATAAATCCACAGTAACTGAATTTAAACATGCCTGGGATAAACATATATCCATCCTAAGATAAAATACAGAAAATAGTATAAGGGCAGACTAGATGGACCATGAGGTCTTTTTCTGCCATCAGACTTCTATGTTTCTATGTTTCTATACCAGTATCTGCAACCGTTCTTCATATGTTTTAGCCCCCAGTCCCCTAATCACCCTTGTTGCTCTTTTCTGCACTCTTTCTAGAGTCTCAACATCAATATATCGTGACAACCAAAACTGAATGCATTATTCCAATTGTGGCCTTACCAAGGCATTATAAAGTGGTATTAACACTTCATGTGATCTTGATTCTATCCCTCTGTTAATGCAGCCTAGAACTGTGTTGGCCTTTTTGGCAGCTGCTGCACAAGGCTGGTTCATATTTAAATGGTTGTCCACTAGGACTCCAAGATCCCTCTCACAGTTACTACTGTTGAGCAAGGTACCACATATACTGTACCGGTTGTTATATCTAATTTTAGAGAAAGAGATTAGAATGACAGAATTGGAGAATAGGATGGCACCTTCCTATAGGCACCAAGTTAAACAGAACACCAAATTTTGAAAATGAAAATTTGGGTGGTTGGATGGGGTCAGAAGGATCAGCAAGGTTTGTTTAAGGTCTTAATTGTTGGTCTTAATTAATATAGTGCAGTGTTTTTCAAACTTGGCAATTTGGTGATCAACTCTCAGAATTCTCCATCTAGGCGATGAGAATTTGAGTACTCTGTGTAAAGGGCTCTCCAGTCCCAGATCTGTTTTCAAGAGAAAATACCATAAGGGAAGAAAAAGAACACAGAGGTCATCCCTCAACTGCTAGCAGCACTTGGGCAACAAACTAAATTGTAATCAGAGTCACCTTGTGACAATGTCTCCGGCTAGAGTGAGCTGTTCAGTTCTTCCATTCAAAGTATAGCAATTATTTATAAAATTGAACTTCAACATCTAAATCAGCTCATGCAAAAGTTATGCTAATCTGTGTCCTCTACTGACCTCTGTTAAATCTATTTCCATTTTTCTAATGTCTCCTCAGAGCACAGAGATACATGAAGAAGAAGCTTAAGTTATTATCTACTTCCACTTTGCCCAGGAGTGAGACATTGGGTTAAAGGAAAATCTCACAACTTCTCCGAAGTTAGTATATTTTGCAAGAGTACAGAGCAGTGATGGAGATAGAGATGGAGTGGTCACACTACAACCCAAACCCCATTTATTTATTGCAAAGTGCCAACACAGTAATTTAATGACGTTTTACTGAATAATGTGGTTTTGTTGGCTAAAATAATGATAAACAAAGCACAGTTCAGCTAATTGTTCCAAGAAAAAGGTGGTAAACAGTGATAGGCAAATCCAACGGTGTTCGGGTTCGGCAAGTTCGGCTGAATTTTATGCAAAATTCGGCCGAACTTGAACTGAACCCGAACTCAAACCCGAACAGGGTATCCCTCCCACGAAGAGATTCCGGGGGAAGAGCTTTGACGTCACCGGCAGGTTGCTAAGGACGCCAAGGTGATCACTTCCTGGATTCCAGGAAGTGATCACCTTGGCGTCCTTAGCAACCTGCCGGTGACGTCAAAATTTTGCCCCCAGAATCTCTTCGTGGGAGGGATTCCCCAGCTCCTTCAAAGGGAGGTCTTCATGTAAAAATAAACATTGTTATTTTTACGAAAAAGTACACCTCAGCGGCGCTGCAAGCAAAGGGCGGTCCTTTCATGTAAAAATAAACATATTACTATGTGAAGACCTTCCTTTGAAGGAGCTGGGGAATCCCTCCCACGAAGAAATTCCGGGGGCGGAGCTTTGACATCACCGGCAGGTTGCTAAGGATGCCAAGGTGATCACTTCCTGGATTCGATGGAATTCAGGAAGTGATCACCTTGGCGTCCTTAGCAACCTGCCGGTGACATCAAAGCTCCAAACGCTGAAAACGACCTCAAACTTTGCCCAAAGTTTGGAAAAATTTTGGGTTCGTGTTCGGCATACCAAACACCGCAAAATTCGGTACGGACACGAATTGTGCAGGTTCAGTTCGCCCATCACTAGTGATTAAGGCACTTTTATGCTCCTTGCTTCCCCCCCTCCTGCTTTTGAAATATTATAGAATAAAAAAGAAAAACTTTTGTAATATCATTTCTCTCTTTCCTCCTCTCTCTTTTTCTCTTTCCCTCCCTCCCTCTATTTCCCTCCCTGTCTATCTTTCTCTCTTTCCCTCCCTCCTTGCTTTTCTCCCTCCCTCTCTCTCTGTCTCTTTCTGTTTCTCTCTCTTTCCTTCCCTCCCTCTCTTTAGCTCTCTGTGTCTCTATCTATCTATCTATCTATCTATCTATCTATCTATCTATCTATCTATCTATCTATCTACCTATCTATTTCCCATACAGCTTCACATGTCATATGAAGCCAACCACTTGGACTGTGGAGGGTGAGTGGACTGGCAGGCAAAGCCAAGCGTTAGAGATCCACACAAAATAAGGCAATTCCAACGTAGATCCTGTCAGGGAGATACCACCTTCACTCTCCCCCCCCCCCCCCCGGTAGCAAGAGCCCAGGCAGCCTGAGTGCGGCTCCTTTATTGGAGGCAACCAGCAAGCAAACAAATGTGGCGCTCTGGCTGGGAGACAGTGCTATGGAGCCCCACCTCAGGCAGCGAGGGCGGAGCAGGCAGGGCACATATCTTCTCTGCTGCCTCTGCCGCACTGATGGTGGCCAGGAGGGATGCGCAAGCTAAATGCTTGGAGCCGTACTCCGTGGACTTTGCAAGTGGCCTTGGCGGGGCTGCTTAGCAGGGAAACCCTGGCCATTTGGTTTACTTCAGCATGGGATGGGAATGCAGAAGGCAGAGGAAATCCATGCCTTTCAGCATTCAGCCCTCAATGACCCCTTTGGGGTGACTTTTTCTGTTTTTGAAACATTATGTTTAGCAACAATAAAAAAGAAAAACTTTTGAAATATCATTTCTCTTTCCCTCCCACTATCTCTCTTTCCCTCTCTCTCTCTCTCTCTCTCTCTCTCTCTCAATGCCTCCCTCTGTTTCCCTTTTCCCCCAGGGAAGGAATCCCTGAACTGTTGCTGGTTGGTGGGAATGACACCCAAAGACTGACAAGCCCAGTCAATTCCAACTTCGCAAGATCTTTTTCTTTTGTGAGAAATTGGAATTGATTAAGTGAAATGCAGTGGAGAAACGCTATTGGAGCTGGCCTTGGGTGATTGCTCATGCCCTGGGTTCCCTATATATATATATTTATAAAAAGAAAATGAAACTATATACATACATACATACATACATACATACATACATACATACATACATACATACATAATATATATACATATAATACACACACACACACATAGTTTCATCTTCTTTCCATTCTAGCTCTTCATCTCTGAATTTTAGCAGTTTGATTTTGGAAACCTCTAGAGACCGTAAAAATTGAGGATGGGAGCACATCGGTTGCCTAGGACCTGCTTTAATCCACTGAGACCAAATTAATTTTCTTACTTTATTATTATTACTTTTTGAACATTTAATTTGAGGAAATTTTTAATATATACATTTTCTTTCTATCTTCTAAGCAACATATGTGCAGTTCCTTGACTTCTGCAAAATGATTTCCATTGATTGCCATGGAAGCAAACTCTGAGTCAGTTACTTTTTCATCCCCAACAGTTTGTTCCAGTTATTTATTTTTATAAATGAAATTATTAGCTACATTTCTCTATAAAAATATTCTATTCTTTATGAAAGTGCATGCACATTAAGAAAAATTATAATTCTAGAATGCAACATACTGGTTTGAAATGGTACTGAATAATATATTGTATAGTTGTAAGCATTCAAATCCACAAGGCATTTAAAAATATCATCTCCTAGTTAAGATATGAAATTGTATTGGGGAAGAAAAGATCTAACTCAGCATGAAAGAAATGCTTCACAGTCTCCCTTTTTCATTTGTGAATGACTATACCTACTTAGGCTGAGCAAGAATTTATTCTACAGATATGAGTGTGAAAATAGTGTTAGCAAGTGAGTGAATAAAAGAAGATAAGTGTGAATAAACTTACAGTTTAGGCAGAGGTGGTTTCTTCCTATAGAACCAGTAGGAAACCGCTAGTCATGTTATGGTGATATCATGAACCCAGTTCTTTCGGTGCCGGTCCATTGATGCTACCATCTTTTTTGGTGATTTTTTTTGAGGTGTGTGTGTGTGAGCTTTTCTTCTGCACATGCGCAGAAGCCAACTTTCCAGCACTGCACACGTGCCACCATCTTGTTTTCGGCTTTTGGATGTGTGTATGGAATTTTCAGCATGCGACACGGGAGGAAGCAAACTGGTGGCAAGATGAGTTAGAACCCATCCCTGAGTTTAGAGATGGGTGAAGTGAGAAAGTATGAGAAATACTCATAATTAATGATAAGAAGGCCACGACTTTAAACTGTAGAAATGGAAGTGAACAACTAAAATAATAATAATAATAATAATAATAATAATAATAATAATAATAATAATAATGCAAAAGGCCACTTTACTGGGATCGGCAAACATAATTCGCCACTACATCACGCAGTCCTATGTGCTTGGGAAGTGCCCAACTGGTGATGAAATACAAAATCCAGCATAGTGATCTCATTTGCTGTGTTGGATTGAAATAATAATAATAATAATAATAATAATAATAATAATAATAATAATAATAATAATAATTTATTAGATTTGTATGCCACCCCTCCCCAAGGACTTGGAGCAGCTAACAACAACAAATCTAATGTTAAAATTTATTTATTTATTATTTATTATTTAGATTTGTATGCCGCCCCTCTCCGCAGACAATTTAAAAACCCTTATTATAAAAAACAATCACACAACCTAAACAAACCATACATAAAAAAACCATAGTAGCTAAGGGATATATTAATTTCCCCATGCCTGGTGACATAGGTGGGTTTTCAGAAGCTTTCAAAAGGCAAGGAGGGTGGGGCAGTCCTAATCTCTGGGGCGAATTGATTCCAGAGGGCTGGGGCAGTGTCTGGGCTAAGAAAGCCCAGTAGAGATGGAAAACTCAAGACCAAGAAATCTAGAATGGCAAGGGGAGGCTCCTAGAATGGCTCTGAAGTCTGGGGAGGGCAAAAAATGGGTGTGCAATCACATGCTGTGAGGGGGGACACACCTGCACATATGTGCGTGGGCTTCATGGAATTATGGGTGCGGACACGCATACGCGTGATACACCCCCCCTCGTGCTTCCTCCCTTTTGGCATACAAAGCAAAAAAGTTTTGCTATCACTGACCTAGATCATTATTTCCACTATTAAATTACTGCTAATATTTTTCTCTAACTGTCAATTGGGTTCAACTTAGTTTACATTAAATTAATCCCTCATCTTAAACCCAAAGGAAAATATTGTTTCAATCTTTTTGTAACATCCTAGCAGGAGTTTGAAAAGAGGTATCATTTCCCTAAACATATAGTCTAATCTTATCCTCTTAAAGTTAAATATGTCTTGTTCCTTATGTGTTTTCATAGGGATTATTTTTTGAATCTCTTACTGTCCTTGGTTTTCGTCTCCCTGAATTCTTCTTAAAATGAGTATTCCACAATAATTCACCATAGTTGAGGAAAGTACTTAAGATCTCAAAAGCAGTATAATTATAAACCATTATTTCCTCCAATTTAAAAACTATAATTCTGTTGATGCAGCCTAAACTTGTGTTTATTTTTGGGGTAGCCATACTACATGTTGACAAGAGCATGGGGGCGCAGTGGTTAGCGTGCAGTATTGCAGTTTATTCTATTGATGCCAACTGTTTGCAACTTGGCAGTTCAAATCTACATTAGTAAATAAGGCGTTCTCCATCCTAAAATTGTGTATTTGGTTTATATTTCCTAAATGAAATATAGTTAGCCTTTGACTTATGACCACAATTGAACCCAAAATTTATGTTGTTGCCTCACTTTATGACATTTCTTGCTACCATTATTAAATCTAACACTGCAGTTGACAAGTTAGTAATCTGACTGTTAAATGAATCTGACTTCCCCATTGACTTTGCTTATCAGAAGGTTGCAAAAGGGACCACATGAGCCTAGGATGCTGCAATGGCATAAATATGAACTAGTTGCCAAATATCTGAATGTTGATCGTGTGACTATGTGGATGCTGCAAATAATGAAAAATGGTCATGTCACTTTTTTCAGTGCCATTGTAAGTTTAAACGGTTACTAAATGAACTACTGCAAGTTGAGGACTTGCCTCTTTTTTCTGTTTTCTGAAGATCATTCTGAATTACCATTTTCTCTTCTAAATAGTGCCCTTATCTCCCCTTTTTTGTCATCTTAAAATCTGGTAAATATTCCATATGTCCATTTGTTCTGAATAGCATTTTAGGTATAATTTAATTTGGATTCTTATAGGCAATTGTCTAACTGGTCATTTTCCAATCTGATTGTATGATTCCAGTCAGTAATACAAATATTCAGAATTCTAATGCTGAAATACACTATCCTGAACAATCCATGATGGCATACAGTAATGGTTGCCATATTTTCAACATGCTTACAGATCAGTGTTTTCATTCAATGCTCTTAATTTATATATTTCTGTGAATAAAAATAAACAATGTTTAATACAGTGGTACCTCATGATACGAACTTAATTGGTTCCAGGAGGAGGTTCATAAGGTGAAAAGTTTGTAAGACAAAACAATGTTTCCCATAGGAATCAATGTAAAAGCAAATAATGCATGCAAATCCTTCAGGAAAATCCCAAACTTTAGAAGGGAGGTGAACAGAGGGCAGGGAGGAGCAGCTAAAGGGGGCGGGTGGAAGAAGCAAGGCTAGGCTAAAGGGTGAGTGGGAAGGAAGAAAGGCAAGAGGGCGCCCCTCCCTTTTCTTTCTTCACAAGACACTCTTTCAGTGCCTCTGCAAGCACGCTGTTCTCTGCAAACTCTTTCCCCCTCCAAGCCGCCCCTTCCTTTTCTTTCTTCAGAAGACACCCTTTCAGTGCCTGCAAGCACGCTGTTCTCCTACTTTTGTTAATGCAAAGTCTTTCCCCTTCCAAGCCGCCCCTCCCTTTCCTTTCTTCAAAAAAGGGGGAAAAAAGAAACCCCTTCATCCCAGCAGCAGCGGCTTGGGTTCGTAAGGTGAAAATAGTTCGGAAGAAGAGGCAAAAAAATCTTAAACACCGGGTTTGTATCTTGAAAAGTTCATTAGAAGAGGCGTTCGTAAGATGAGGTACCACTGTACATAGTTGCTGATCATCTACAAATACTACTTCAGATAATTTTGCATGACTGGACAGCCACCTGTCTGAAATGAAAAGGCAGAGTTTGGACTAGAAGACCTCCAGGGTCACTTCCAATTCTGATATCTGATATTCTGATATTCTATGTTCCAAATCAGCAGTTAAACCTTAGAATTCTAGAGAAGATTTGGCCAGAAAATATTCAACTGTTGGATTTCTTCTTTATAATAATAATGTTATATTACCTAGATAAATTGGCTTCAAACACTAACAAGTTACAGTGATTTATACCAAACTGTTTTAAGAAGGATAATTCTTTTTTAAAAAAAATATTGGTATTCATGAGACCCGAAACTACAATCTTTCTACAGGCAATTGCAGCCCTTTCTTTTGAGAGACAAACTGGCACCTATTTATCATTTTTCAGAAAATGCATCAGTTGTAATGCTCTATACAATTGTTGGAATTGAATGGAAATAGAGTTGCATAACTTACTTTCTTGAAGAACTGCATGAAAATACATTGTACAGATTTTGAACAGTCCCCAAATATTTTTTGATTTGAGACTCCTGGCATGAAAAACTGTGCTGTGCAAGGTAAAAATAATGTCCCTGAGGCTTTTCATTTTGAATCTTAGATTTCACACTCTGCAGTTTCCAATTTATCTGAGGTGTTAACATATTTCTGGCTCTTGGAGCTTTCTCTCTCTATCTTATTTCTTATTCTTGGTCAGAACTTTCTTGAACCATTCTCCAGTATCTTATTTCTTTTTATTGCAGCCTACCATTTTAAGGAAATTTCCTGAACATACTGTTTCCCAGGTTTCTCATGTTCATAGTGCAAGAAAAGTATCAACTCACAGTACTGAGCATTTCTTATCTTTTTAAGAAAAATAAAAAGCACTTTCTTGGTACATCCCTTTA
This sequence comes from Erythrolamprus reginae, assembly GCF_031021105.1. Lineage (NCBI taxonomy): Eukaryota > Metazoa > Chordata > Lepidosauria > Squamata > Dipsadidae > Erythrolamprus > Erythrolamprus reginae. The sequence continues at coordinate 92,248,832 of NC_091953.1, forward strand.
AAAACTGAGTGTGGCCATGTTAAAATAAATAGTTACCAGTATCTAACCTTCTACAGAAAAAAAAAACTTTTAGAATAAATAGGCTTAGTAAGCATTTAATGATTGCAACTAAGACATAAACAAACAAATTATTCCATTTTTAAAAACACATCACAACCCTTTACAAATATTTTAAGAAAATTAGTTACTCCTCTCTTCAAATCCAGCACAAGAAGTAATAAAAACATAGAACCAATCATATAATCACACCAGAATTCAGTGGATGACTGTAATTGAATTATGACGCAATACCTATTCATTCATTCATTTGATTTGAATGCTGTCTGACTCCAACATGCCCTTTATGGAATCAGCTTAAGACACTTTCTGATCAGAGAGACGTTCCCTGAGGATGGGCTCCAGCACAAGGCCAAAAGCTTGGAAGAATAAATCTCTGTTTCTGGCAACCAGCCCAAATTGGATCCAACTTAAAACAGGCTTGAAGAATTGTTTGAGGCCCACATAATGGTCAAATTTAAAAGAGCCACTGCTGAGCTAAAGTTATGGCAGTCTTTTTTAAAAAAGATTTCCACAGTAAATATTATTTATGAACAGGGTTTAGTCTTTGGAGAGGGGCGGCATACAAATCTAATAAAACTTAAACTTAAAACTTAAACTTAATATTTGACAAGTTGTTCAGATATTTTTTTTTAAAGCCTTTATTATTTTGCTAATGATGACAGAGAGGGAACATTTAATGATATCCCAGATAAAAGCAAAGATAAGCAATGTTTATGTTGCAGGTATATCCAGAAGATCACAGATAATCCTTCGCATCAAATAAAGTTCCCCAAGTTAATTAATATGCAAAATATGGATGAAAAAATTGTTATATGATTAAAATTGTAATCTGAGAAAACTATCCGTCCTGCTTAAATAGAATGATTGTATTATTTATGTGATAACACTTCATAAATACAAGAAAATATTTTACAGTTAAGGAATATTTTCACTGCAACATCAAGAAGCTGGTAGATTCCACCACCTGCTTTGCATCTGAATAACTTGACCTCATCCTGTGGAATTCTACAACATTAATAGAGGAGCATATTGCTGGAACTAGCAGCCACGAAGGTTGAAGTATAGTATAATAGCACCATCTAAGGGCCAAGACAACATTTGTTCTTAAAACTCTCATTAATAGAAGAATCAAATCCTACTGCCTCAATGATTAGGCACTCTTCCGGCATTTCATTTTATACCTTACTGCTAGCCATTTCTCCATTTGATTCTGTGTACAATCATATATATGCAGGTTTACGTGCAGACAAAAATCTATTTCCTCCTAATTCAGGACAAAGAATTGTTAAATTACTAGACCATTGAAATGCTGTGGACGTAGTATACTTAGACTTCAGCAAGGCATTTTACAAATAGACTGCAATCTACTTCTTGTAAACTAGAACAATGTGAAATAGACAGCATCACCAGATTTGTACCATACTTAAAACATACTCAACATGTAGGCCTTAATGGTACTACATGTACATGGAAGGAAGGAAGCAGTGGGGTACCACAAGTTTCTGTCTTAGGCTCAGTGCCCTTCAATATCTTCATAAATAACTTAGATGAGGGGACAGAAGGGGAACTCATCAAATTTGCAGATGATACTAAGCTGGCAGGAATAGCCAACACACCAGAAGAAAAGCTCAGGGTTCAAAAAGATCTTGACAGACTGAATAATTGGCCAACAACATAAAATTTAATGTAGATAAGAGCAGTTTTACATAGAGACAGGGAAAACTAAAGGTTGAAGTACAGATTAAACAAAACCTGGCTCAAAAATGGTAACTGTGAGAGGGGCCTTGGAGTCCTAATGGACAATCATTTAAGCAAGAGTCGGCAGTATGCAGCAGCAGCCAAAAAAGCTAATATGTATTACATAATTTGTATAAAGTACAAAAAGAGACAAAGAATCAAAATCACATGAAGTATTAGTACCGATTTATAAAGCCTTTGTAGGACTGCACCTGGAATACTGCATCCAGTTTTGGTCATCACATTACAAAACAAATATTGAGACTTTGGGAAAAGAGTAAAGAAGAGCAACTAAGATGTTGAAGAGCCTGGAGACAAAAACATATGAAGAATGATTGCAAGAATTGGATATGGCCACTGTAGATAAAAGAAGAAGTAAGAGGGACATGACAACAGTATTCCAGTATTTGAGGGGCTGCCACAAAGAAGAGGGGGTCTACTTATTTTCCAAAGGACCAGAAGACAAGACAAAAAAAAATGGGTGATGGAAACTATTGGTATGTCTCGGTGCAGCTAGGCTACTGACCTTCGACATATGCTGAACAGAGATTAAGGAAGAGTGTGGATGTGTGATACAGCCAATAATGACACAGACTTAGTATGCTGAATAAGTACTATTTACAAATATACACAAAGCAGAAATAATCTACAAACCACACATAGCAAGCACTAAGCAAAAATACACTCTCCCCTCAAGGTAAAGGCAAAAGGTGAATGACCAATCCAGCATCATTTGACAGGAGAGAGTACTAGCGACCTCTTATGGCTAGTCAGCAAAAGTCCTTAAAGTGATATTACAACTGTAAAAGCATAAACTACAATAGGCAGTTTAACAGACATGGCAATCCCAAATAACAGTGTGTACCATGTACTAACAGAAACTAATCAAGTAGAGAAGCAAACTGGAATTAAAGAGAAACTTCCTAACAGTGAAGACAATTAACCAGTGAAACAGCTTGCCTTCAGAAGTTGTAGTTGTTGCATCACTGGAGATTTTTGAGAAAAAGCTGGACAGCCACCTATCTGAAATGTAGGAAAGGGGTTGGACTCGAAGTCCTCCAAGGTCCTTTACAGCTCTATTTTGATATTGATTACAATGTTTCAACCAATTTAAAAAGGGAATTGTGTTCCATAAAATTGATATTAAATTTATAGACATCAAAAGTCTAGTAAAGTTGTGTTTGGGGAGTTCTGAATGTACAATAAATATATTGAATTAATCAAATGCTTTTCTGATTAAACCCCAGACTCAAAGTATTGTTAAATTTACATTTTATTACCAAGTTTTCCCTTACATAAAATGAATCTCACACACCATTATTTAAGAACTAGGCTAGTCTAAAAAGGGGGAAAGATACTTCATTTAGCATTTTTTGATCTTAGTATTCCACTTTTTGTTTCTGAAGTTCTGTTGTTTCTTAAGGGCTGTGTGCAATTTTCCCAACAAAACTTAACATTCCATAACCATCTTTCACCACAATCATATGAAGGAAATTCCAATATTAAATAATATTGATAAACTTCAGAAAATAGCTGAAAATATGCATACTTTCTTTTGCCAAAACTATTAAAAGATAAAAGTAAACCAAAAAAAGCCTGAACAGGTCTCTCTCTCTCTATTCTGATTTTACGCTGTTTGTTAAGTGCATTAATAGTGGAATTTTTTATATTTTTAGATATAATATTATAATTTCTATTCTGTAATGGGATTTAGCTCAATTGTGTTTCATTGTGACCAAGTATATTATCTCACATTGTTTGTATTTATAAACCATTATTTTCTCCCTAAAATGGTATCATAAAGTTTTCCAGATTTCTTAATTTTGATCTCCTTGAAACCACTTGCTGTAAGGAGCTTGCTGTATTCTGCCGCTGACCGCTCTTTGCCTTCGGTGTGAACAAGCATATTTAGCGAATAGAGCTGGCTTTCCAATGGGCCAGATTTATCCTCATTCAGAAGAGTTTCAATTAGTAAAATACCTCCACCTAATGGGAATATTTTAAAAAAACAACGTCAAGTAATATCTTCCCTCATTACAAGTTTATAACTGTAGACAAATTTTCTGCAACAGTTTATTCTACCTGCGAAGATATTTAATGACTGGGAAATACCATACACAAAACAGTGTCACAGGAATATTTTTGACACACTCAATATTAACCGCTCCAAATTGGACAGTAAAAAATACGTCTTTAGTAATAGAGTTGTCGAAGTGTGGAACTCATTACCAGACTCCGTAGTATCTTCTCCCAACACCCAACATTTTATCCTTAGACTATCCACAGTTGACCTCTCCAGATTCCTAAGAGATCAGTAAGGGGCGTGCATAAGTGCACAAGCGTGCCTCCCATCCCCTGTCCTATTGTCTCTCCGATATCTCCGATATCGTATCTACTATCCCTATATCTTTTCTTCTATTCTCTTACTGATATATTTTATTCCTATATCTTAACTTCTATTCTTTCCCTAATATATTTACTCGAGTATATCCTATATAACCTTCATTCTGTATTATTGTGCATTGGACAAAACAAACAAACGTATAAAAATATACAATGTGTAACTGTATAATACACATTCAGGTTTGTATCATGTACATACCAGTTTTGCAAGACTTTTGCACTTTTGTGAGAAGTTGTACACAATTCTCATCTGACCAGTCATGGAGGATCCTTGCTAAAATATACAGTTCAGCTTCTGGAATTGGATCTTTAAAAAAATCTCCTGTTCAAAAAATTTGAAGGGAAAAAAACCCTCATTAATGAATATTAATTTGCAGGACGAAGGTTTCTTCTGCATGTTCCCAGGCTATACAGTTTCAAGTTTCCATTTAGGTCTGCAATACTTGCTGATGCCATCAATCCATCTTGTTTTAGATCTCTCTCATGGATGCTTTTAATCAAGTGAGATCCATTCTATGGCAGGCAGGATTCCCTTGAGTACCATTTGTTGTGGGTCAAGGGAAAGGGAGGGTTTTGCCTTCTCTTTCTCCTTCTCTTTCTGCTCAAGATCCCCATGTACAATTGGTGGGCCACTGTGTGGCACAGAATGGTGGACCCGATGGGCTTTGGCCTGATTCAGCATGGCTCTTCTTATGTTCTTATGTTCTGGTACAAATTCACACACAAGCACACACAAATACACATAAAGACATGGGCTAGAATGTAACTAATTGGAACATCTGCTATGCTTATCTGAAATAACAGTTTTCTCTGTGGAGGAAGTGTCAACCTAAAGCAAAACCACTGTGATTCCCAAGGTTGAATTATCTCTATTTGGCTTTAGAAATGAATGCCCATTTTCTAAATTTTAATGTCCAGAAACAATAATGGTGATTTTTAAAATATTTATTTGTTCAGTGAATTCAGTGAATTCAAATACAGTTGCTTAATTACAGCGAGATGGAAAGTAAAAGGTTCATTTTTAAAAGTAATTTCTAGACCATCAAGGAACCTTGAATCCAAATGTGTGATGGTATGTGGTAATGACCTTGAGAGACAAGAGAAAGACCCGTTGCCTAGGCAACAGTTTTCCTCCTGTCTCCCAAAGTCATTCCCACATCATCATAAAATGCCATATTCAATCTATATGACTGAGGGAAAGGATCTTTTCTGGGTCCCGACTCCATTGAGAAAATACCTCGTGTTGTTTCTCTGCAGAGAAAGGAGATGCTTTGTACACCCTGGAAGTAAAAAGAATGGACTCGGTGTCCATTTCCTGAACCTAGTTAGGAAATAAGCTGCTCTCAGGTTTCCTTCATGGCCCTATATTAGGCACACAAGGTAATAAGAGGCAGTTATTTTAACCTCTGATCTCTGACTCGTGGTCATCAGGACAATTCAGGAGGCAATGCATTCATAAGTCTCCTGACTTTATTATATAGAGAAGGAAGAATTTAGTAAGAAATGCCTTTCCCTTTCTCCAAAATAACTACACCAACCTTCATAAAAATTGATCCGATGTTTCTCTAGAGGTACAAAATGCTTCTTGGCTGTTTGAATTACTTTGGGAAGGTCAAAAATAGTGACTGTACAATCTGGATACAGTGAAACACATTCCTGGGCCAAAGCCCCAGCACCTCCTTTTGAAAGAAAAGAAAATAAATTTTCAACCATCCATAACAAACATTTGTCTCAAATATTTATTTGGGGATCTTGAATGCAACAACTCTTCTGATAGCAGAAGAGCAGTAAGTTATTTGTGATTAGAAGTTCTGTTACGTATGAAGATTTTATGTGTGAATTGTCTCTGTAGTTTTATATTTTAGAGACAGAATTTCAGTTGTTTTTATTGTTTTGAATTTAAGATAATATTGTAATAAATGATGTAAAGGGTGATCAGTACTCTATCTACCTGTGAAAAAATGGTGCTCCATAAAACAGAACATAGCAGAAGGTTGACTCAGCCTTCCACTCTTCTGAGGTGGATAAAATGAGGACCCGGATTGTGGGGGAAATATGCTAGCTCTGTTAAAAAGTGCTATTGCTAACATGTTGTAAGCTGCCCTGGGTCTAAGGAGAAGGGCAGTATAAAAATTGAATTAGATAGATAGATAGATAGATAGATAGATAGATAGATAGATAGATAGATAGATAGATAGATAGATACTAATTTGCTATTTTACAGGAGAAAGTCTATCAGAAATATTGAGTTTATGTTGAATATTTCATTGCTTGCAACTCAGAAATTAGTCAAATTATAAAATCAGCACCCCCTTTTTACTACGTTTATTCAGCCTATCATATACCTAGAAGATAAAATTGTTCCTCAAAAAAAAAAAAGCAAATATTTTATTGTCTGTATTTTTAATCAGGAGGGAAACATTATTAAGGAATTTACCACCAAGGTCACAAATCATAGTGAAAGGGGAGAGATCAAATGCGCCTATAACATCTTTGCCACATAGGCTCCAAATTGCATTCAATCCATACATGAATTTCAGCATTTCTTCTTCTGATCTAGATAGTAAACATCACAAAAGCATTAGCATTACAGAATAGACCACAAGAGCAAATATTATAACATGCATGAACTGATTATTTTAATACTGTCCTTCTAATTAAAGTCTTGGATATGCTTTAATACTCAATGGAAAAACATCTCAGATTAACAATTGGATAGATTTCTTGAGTCTTCTGCCTGTCCTTTTTCAGGTGGAAGAATTTGTATGAATTGATTCTTCTAACCTTTAACACCAATGAATAAGAAAAATGCATGATTTTTCTTAAAAAGACAATACAGCCATGGGTATTTACTTTATTAAAAACTATAAAAACACACTATAAACCAATTTGATGGTTATGCGAGTCTTCGGAGAGGGGCGGCATACAAATCTAATAAATAAATTACATTTTAAATTAACAAGGGGATTTAAAATACATTTTATCTTAGGTAATATTTGCAGTTTTCCTTTTAATGTTATTGTTTGGAGCTTTACCTGTACAGGGCTTCAAAAACAGCTTTCGATGAAATGCCAAATGCTCTCTTGTACTGGTTCTTGCCTTCCCTTGGGGAGAAAAACAACATCTTTGGATGTCTGGCAGCTTTTCAAGAGTCAGTTTAAAATTATGTAGTTCTATTGACCTTCAGAAAAAATTCATGCTGAATGCCGTGCCAGGAATTTTAAAAACAGGGCTATTATATATCATATCCTTGCTTGAAGACAATGGATTGAATGCAAGTGTTTGTGGAGAGCTTTCTATTACACATAGCAATTTGCAGGGTAACATCATTTGAGAATCAGTGATGTGTGTCAGTATGGAAACTACATTGGGGACCACATGGTTGCAGTAGGATGTCTCTGCTTCTTCTGAACCAAGCCATTATCTCTTGTTCATATGAACCTTCTTATGTTTCTCTGGAAGCAAGTTGCATTGTGGACATAAATAGATTTCTTTCCCTGCTCCTCCAGGCAGAGATGAAAACATATATTCATTCTGAAATCTCAAACTGGTTGAATAACCTGATTTAGATATTGCTGGGAAATATTGTTCCCAAACAAAAATAAGGTGAGACTCCTATACACAAGATCATAAGTTGTGCTAATTTCTTGTTTAAGGTGGAAGAAAGTTCTTAGAAAAACAGGTGCCTTTTCCACATGACTGCTGAAAAATAATATTGGCATCTGCCAAGTTTATTCTTAATTAAGCCAAAGGGAATTCTCCCATCACTCACTGAAGCAGGTACTGATGAAGGATATTTCTCTGGGATTTAACAGTAAGAGTTACCTCTGTCAGTCATCTGTTTAGGAGTTGTGGGGAAAACAGGCACAATCTTAGTTTTTATTCTACTCCATCAACAGTTGCTCAAGTTGTTTTCTACAGTACAAGTGTGGTCACAATTCTGTGCATTACTGGATCAAATTCAGACAGCTGAAATATTTATCATGTATCAACACTGCTGCTATGCTCACATAAGGAACCATTGATAAGAAACATGTCGAGGATTCTTTAAATCCTTCTAATATTGCACATAATATACTTCACTGTTCCAAGTGTATAGTCCCAAACAAACACATTTGGGAACAAGATCTATTAAATCTATCAGACCATGCCATATACAGATGGGATTATAAGCAATCACAATATTTTAAGGAAGAGCTTAATCTAAAAAAATCCCACAATCATACAAATGTACCTTTGGCCTTCAAATCATTCCAGTTATGAATTGTGTGCATTACATTTATACCCATCGAAGCTTAAATATATAGCAATTTGTGGCCAGCCACTGAACTTTGCAATGATGAAATCTGAAATCTGCATCTGTGTTGTTTCTGCAAGCTATTACTCTCTCTGGCTCTATGGTGACAAAATTTGCAGCTGCAAAAATATATTATCAAGCCTGCTATATTTCAGAAATTGTCCATCTTTTCATACACACACACACACACAGATATACTACATGCAGCGTAACTCAAGAATGCTCAAACCATGGTATTCTGTACCTTTATAAGAGAAATGCAAATTTTATATTTTATATAAAATTAAAATAAAGCAAACCTTATCTTGTCATATTTCTTAAACTTGATTATGATTTTAGTTTTGATTTTAAAAAATCTGTGTAGTTTCTTTCTATGCTTTCCTATTAACTCTCTCTCCTTCCCTTTCTCTCTCCCCTTCTCCCTCTCTCCCCCCTTCCTCCATATTGAAATTGTAATCCTTCAAAATAACCTTTATCTCATTTCTGTTAACAAAAATAAAACAAAACAAAACAGAGGCACAAATATCAGTAAAGCCATTCATTTCCCATTAAGTCATAGTCAATTACCTTAATTAAGATTTTCTCAGTGATTTTTAACAGGGTTTCCTTGCACCATCATTAAGTTTGTCTTCTAAACTGTTAAGAATATGCTGGTTCCCCCACTTTGAATGTATAGTATTCAACAGAAAGAAGTAGCCTATCATAATTCTATAGCAGTCCTGCCTATGGAGATCCTCAGTCATCCATGTCATGGTTGTCCCAAAGGTGCTTTTTTTCTTTTTTTTTTCTTCAGAAGGCAACTGGAGTTTGTTTTTCCTTGAAGAAATGTCTTCAAGGAAAACAAAGTCCAATTGCCATTTGAAAAAGCATATTTGGCATAGCATTCCTGTGTTAAGAATGAATACTACAGTGGTTTTTTCCTTCAGAAACAACAGTAACTGCATTAATTCAATCTTATTTTTTTTCTGAAGAGAATATTCATACAAATGGGTAGGATCTGTCATTTTTTAATGGAGTTTTGACTGCATAAGATTTCATATTGTCCACCTCACCTTACAGCCTCTGTCAAATACTGCCAGCAAGGATAAATTGTTTTGGAGTAATACATGCAGGTATGGTACTGAGACTTTGGACTTGATTTGGTGAGAAACTGTTCAGAGATTTCAGTGTTGCAATAAAAAGCTAAAAAGAAAATAATGGAAACTTTTATAACACAGGCAAAACTACCATTTTAACAGCAAGAGCAATTTCATCACACATTCTGTTTCAGATTTTTTATTGCATTCTCTCAACGGGGTTTGCTTTGGATCAAATTAACAGGCTGATATACTCATTAAGTGGCTATATTTATGATGGCCTTGATTAAGGTTTTCTTACCTTTGATTGTATAATTATATATGACAATGGAAAATTAGGAACAGTTATGAGTTGTACATGGATCTCTAAAACTGCTGCAAAGTGCAAGACAGAATAGGATCCAAAGTAACACTAAAAAGAAGAAAAATAGACTTCACATTTCTCAGCAGGAAGACTAAATCATATCACTTTGGTCTGCCACAAGTAGGTTTTTTTTCAAACTGATCAATAATTTGATATTTAAGAAACACTGATTTTTGCTTTTATTAAACATTAAGAGAAATAATCTCCATTTCATCTCTCTTTTTTATAGATCTAGATATTGATTCACTTATATACTCTAGATATGGGACAAATTCAGCAATTAGTGACTCCCTACATATTGGTAATCCTCATTTATCTACTGTACATTAACTTTATTTTTATTTTATTTTATTTTTATTTATTTATTATGTCCAATACACAATGAAGGTTATAGAGGATATACTCGTAGTAAAATATATCAGAGAAAGAACAGGAGATATAGGAATAAAATATAGGAATAAAGATATAGGATATAGGAATAAGATATAGGAATAAAATACAGTGGTACCTCTTCTTATGAATGCCTCTACTATTGAACCTTTTGAGATACAAACCTGGTGCTTTTTTAAAAAAAAATTGCCTCTTCTTCCAAACTATTTTCACCTTACGAACCTGAGCCACTGGCCCTGGGATGCCCCACCTCCGGACTTCCGTTGCCAGCTGAAGCGCTCGTTCTTGCATTGCTGGGATTCACCTAAGTCTCCCCTTGTTGGGAAACCTCTCCTCTGGACTTCAGTTGTCAGCTGAAGCACCTGTTCTTGCATTGCTGGGATTCACCTGATGCTCTCCTCGCTGGGATTCCCTTCATTTTTGCTGGCGCTACTTTTAATCCCAGCAAGGGGAGGCTCAGGGAAATCCCAGCAATGCAAGAACGGGTGCTTCGGCTGGCAACGGAAGTCCTGAGGTGGGGTTTCCCAGCGAGGGGAGGCTCAGGGGAATCCCAGCAACTCAAGACTTCGGACTTCCTATTGATTCCTGTGGGGAAAATTGCTTCTTCTTACGAACTTTTGTACTTACGAACCTGGTCATGGAACAAATTAAGTTCGTAAGAAGAGGTACCACTGTATATCAATGAAAGAATAGAGAAAGGATATAGGAATAGAAGAAAAGATATAGGAGATACAGGAGAGACAATAGGACAGGGGACAGAAGACATGGAAATCCCATGTTTAAGCAATGCAGTTGTAAGTTGAAAAAAGCATGTGACCATACCACTTAATGATGGTAGTTCCAGCAGGCCCAGTTGTCATTGCTAAGGAGGACCTCACAATTGCAACTTACTGCTGGCTAACCCATTGCTTTTGCATAATGTGATCATAGCTTGCTGCACTGATTGCCTGGATGATGGTTATGTGACCCCAGGGAAACTATGATGGCTGTTGATACAAGGTCCAGTTGTAGCTGCCACCTGTTCAGCACCATTGCAAATCTGAATAGTTACTGAACTTGAGTGAAGGTAAATTACTTACTAAACAAGTAATTGCTAAACATGGACCATCTGTACTGAAAAGTGCAAATGGCCAAATACACCATCACAAACAATTTTCTCAGGAGAAAGCTAGAGAATGTGGAGACTTCTTATCCCAGAACAGTGTTCTTGAAAGCTACCTCCTTTCCATAAATGACTTTCTTTTCCTATGAATATCCCACGAATATACCCATGAACAGCACCTTGTGGATCCAGTGGATGACTCTTGCATGTTGTTGTCATAGTAGGATGAATGGCTTTTTATAGGGCATCTAAGATTCCCCACTGCAGACTTTGGAACCCATTTAATTAATGAATTTAATTATTGAATGGTAATAGTTTGCCCTTATTATCTAGAACACCTTCAGCATAGCTCTATTACCTCCTTCTTTGCTCACTTCTACTTCTAGGAGCTTCAAACCCACACAGGCATCCAGCAGTCTCTCCATTCCATGAAGACTGCTCCTCAGACGTTCTGCAATGGCTTTGGATGACAACTTTTCTTCTGATTCTTGCAACAGATCAAACACACCCAACTCACAGGCAGTAAACATCACCTCAAAGTGTAAAAAGAAGAAATAATAGCATGAACAGGAAACAGGGACACACTGCTTGCCAGCAACAATTAAATAAAAAAGGCAGGATAATTAAACTCAATGCAGCAAAATACGTCAGACCTTCGATCAGCTCTTAAATTACTGTATATTTGGTGACGGTGGCAAAAGGGATTTTTCTTTGGAGGCCAAGCTTCTTTTGTGATTTTGTTATAGGCCATTAAAAAAGAAATCTTAATATATTAAAACCACCACTGCAAATAAAATATCATTATTTCCCCATACTGAGAAATATTCTTGAAATTGAGCACTGAAATAATCAGTTAGATGTATACCAATATTTTCTTTTATTACACAGTAATTACAAAATGATTTTTTTTAAATCAAACATTAAATATGCTGGATTGAAGAAGTTTTGAAAAGCATATTTTTAAAATAGTCAGGTTTTTCCAAGGTTTTTAAAAACTAAATAAATTCTAGAATTCTGTTACATTATGCATTTCCTCCTTTTTTTTCTGTCTACTTACCCGTGTAATACACTACTTACCCGTGTAATACAAGGGTTGAACACTAAGTAATTCTATTTTCTAGAAATAAGTACAATAAATAAAATAAATAAATAAATAAAAAAGTTGTGGAAAAATCTGTGGTCCTTTTTACAGATAGCTAAGAATTTGGTGTACCTAATCCAAGAGTCAAAACTCTTCATATCAATACAGTTCTGGAAGATATTTTCCATTTGCTTTGTTTTCAGATCTAGTTTCGTGGTTTTCAATTATGCTGATGCTGGTATTTCTTCAAGTGATGTACATTTCCACATTCTATCAATAATTGTTCAATTAAAATAAAATCCATTACATTTATTTATTTATTCGACTTCTATGCTGCCCAATCCCGAAGGACTCAGGACATTAATGAGGGCGGGGGGGAACGTCATGGGTATTCTGTTTTCATTGATTGTATGATCAAATCATCAATTTTATGTTTTTTCTTAAATAACTATTACTACCAACAATTGTGGAGATTAATACATTAATTTAGGTTCTTAAATACATTATTTGTTTTAACTGAACCTTACCTTAGATACTAGAAACCCATTCTGGTACTGAATTAGGATGTGAGGATAATTGAGTTCTTTCGCAGAGCTCATTCTTCTTCGAAGACAAATAAGAGAGATCCTTCCATGCTCTTAGTTTAAATAAGCCTATTCTACCTGTAGTGGATCATTCTGGGTGGCCCAACTGAACTGTCGCTCTACCAATGAGCATGTTTGTTCTGTACTTCCACAAATGTGCTGATGTAGGCTGCTCTCCTAACAACCTAGATTTATTTATCCAATTAAAATAGAGTACTTGGAAATCTCATAGGTCAAGAGTTAAAAGAAAATACTGAATCATCTTAAATGCATAATGGTGGATATAAACATAATCATGCCTAAAGAACGTAAACTTAAATTGAAATTTTAAATGAGACAGGCTTATTCTGACATATGTTGCATTCAGTAGGCTTACTACAATTGTAAGTAAGGCTGTGATTTTTAATTTAATATATGGTTGTCTATTTGGTAAATATATATTTGTTTTATAAACTGCAAAGAACTAGGGATTAAAATCATGCAATTACATTCTGTCTTTTGTTTCATAGAAATATGTCGCAAATATTTTAGTTAACATTTTAAAAATCTACTAACACTAACAGAGATAACTTGGTCATTTGATCAGTAATTGGAACAAATAACATACAGTACACAGGCAATATAAAAACAGAGAACTGAGATGCAAAAGACAGGAGAGGAAGAATGATCAGATGGAAAGGCAATGGAATATTTATTTTATTCTGCAAGTTATCAGTAGAAATCAGACTTAACATAAATCACAATTTTGTTGCAATTTTAAAATATAAACTGCATCATTGATTAAAATCAGATAGAAAATGACAGGAAATTAAAATACTGGTAGCAGCTGCCTCTTGTAGATATAATCAGCTAAAAAGATTTACTAGAATCTTACCTCAAAATAGAAGAGGGTTATATGTTTAACCAATCCCTGTTAAAAGGAGATGTTCCTGAGGATTGGAGAATGGCCAGTGTTGTGCAAGTGGTGTGCCACAAGGGTCTGTTCTGGGTCCTATTATTTATTTATTTATTTAATTAATTAATTAATTTTTATGCCACCCTTCTCCTTAGACTCAGGGCGGCTTACAACATGTTAGCAATAGCACTTTTTAACAGAGCCAGCATATTGCCCCCACAATCTGGGTCCTCATTTTACCCACCTCGGCAGGATGGAAGGCTGAGTCAACCTTGAGCCGCTGATGAGATTTGAACCGCTGACTTTCAGATCTAGAGTCAGCTTCAGTGGCCTGCAGTACAGCACTCTACCTGCTGCGCCACCCCGGCTCATTAAATTTTTAATATGTTTGTGAGTGACATAGGGGAAGGTTTGGTAGGGAAGGTTTACCTATTTGCCGATGACTCTAAAGTGGGCAATAGGATTGATATTCCTGGAGGCGTCTGTAATATGGTAAATGATTTAGCTTTACTAGATAAATGGACAAAGCAATGGAAACTGCAGTTTAATGTTTCCAAATGTAAAATAATGCACTTGGGGAAAAGGAATCCTCAGTCGGAGTATTGTATTGGTAGTTCTGTGTTAGCAAAAACTTCAGAAGAGAAGGATTATGGGGTAGTGATTTCTGACAGTCTCAAAATGGGTGAGCAGTGTGGTCGGGCGGTAGGAAAAGCAAGTAGGATGTTTGGCTGCATAGCTAGAGGTATAACAAGCAGGAAGAGGGAGATTGTGATCCCGCTATATAGAGCACTGGTGAGACCACATTTGGAATACCAGGTTCAGTTCTGGAGACCTCACCTACAAAAAGATATTGACAAAATTGAACGGGTCCAAAGATGGGCTACAAGAATGGTGGAAGGTCTTAAGCATAAAACGTATCAGGAAAGACTTAATGAACTCATTCTGTATAGTCTGGAGGACAGAAGGAAAAGGGGGGACATGATCAAAACATTTAAATATGTCAAAGGGTTAAATAAGGTTCAGGAGGGAAGTGTTTTTAATAGGAAAGTGGACACAAGAACAAGGGAACACAATCTGAAGTTAGTTGGGGGAAAGATCAAAAGCAACATAAGAAAATATAATTTTCCTGAAAGAGTAGTAGATCCTTGGAACAAACTTCCAGCAGACGTGGTTGGTAAATCCACAGTAACTGAATTTAAACATGCCTGGGATAAACATATATCCATCCTAAGATAAAATACAAAAAATAGTATAAGGGCAGACTAGATGGATCATGAGGTCTTTTTCTGATGTCAATCTTCTATGTTTCTATATGTTCCTATAACTAAATTGATTGTGCACATTGCAGATTCTGCACAATCACAGTGTTTTATATAAATGATTAATGATTACTAATTAAAAATGAGATGTATCATCCACCAATAATGTTCACATCCACCAATAATGTTTTAATGTTTGAATTGATGGTTCGTTTTACTTAAATGTCTTTATCTATAATTGTTGTAGAAATTGCATAGGCAAACAGGTAAACAAGCACCTGGCTGTATTCTCCTACAAGTTGTCTCACTTCCTATAGATGCCTGTGGTATTATGTCATAGACACAAATAGTATTGTTACATAGTTAAAATATATAAAGGTCAGTATATTGAAGAGGTATTAAATTTTACAAGATTTTAACTTGAAATAGAATCAACACTACAGGAAGGCCTAATTTTTTATTGTTGTTTACAAAAATAAAATAAAACCAATAATTTAATTTTGAAGATCTGACCTATTTATCTGGATATATATGCCCAGCAAAATGCCTACCTTACTAATATTGCCTAAAAACCCAACCAGACAACAGATGGACTATCCTTCTTAAAGGCATGGAATATAGGACTCAATATTCATAGAATATAGGGCGGGGGAAATATTTACTGATCCCTCACATCCTGGACACAAACTGTTTCAACTCCTACCCTCAACACGTCGCTACAGAGCACTGCACACCAAGACACCATGAGAACACTGCACACCAAGACAACTAGACACAAGAATAGTTTTCCCCCCGAACTTTCTCATTCTACTAAACAAATAATTCCCTCAACACTATCTAAATCTGCACTTCTATTTCTACTAGTTTTTCACATTATTCCTATCATCCTTTTCCTCCCACTTAAGACTGTATGACTGTAACTTATTGCTTGTATCCTAAGATTTTTCATTAATATTGTTTCTTCATTGCTTATTTGAACCCTAAGACAATCATTAAGTGTTGTACCATAAGATTTTTCATTAATATTGTTTCTTCATTGCTTATTTGAACCCTAAGACAATCATTAAGTGTTGTACCATATGATTCTTGACAATGTATCTTTTTCTTTTATGTATGCTGAGAGCATACACACCTTGTGTGTCCAATCACACTTGGCCAATAAAATTCTATTCTATTCTATAAAGGCCTAATGCCAGTCTTTAGGGATTTAAATAGACTTGTTAGTTTAAAATGAAGAATGAAGCCAATGTTAGTGTTCATCAGATTGATTATGCTTAATCAGCTAAGGGAATATAAATCATACAACTTTCTAGCTCTTGGTTGAACAAGGTAAAAGTTCCAAACCTGAGATTGGCAAATAGGTTAAGGTGTCCAGACGTCCCACTTTCTGTGGGACAGTCACACTTTTCAATCATTTGTCTCGCATCCCGCCAGGTTTTCAAAATGTCCCAATTTTGGAATGAAGAGGGGGACAGCCAGCGTCAAGGGGAGAGCAGGAGGAGAGGGACATGTTTCAATTCTGCCTTTCCTCCTCCTCTTCGTTGGTAGCAAGGTCTTTTTCCTGCCCCAACCCCTGCTCCAACTAAGCCACACTGACCGCGGCTTGGTTGGTCAAAGGCAGCACTTGGGGGTGGGGTATAGTGCTCAGGGGTCACCGTAGGAGCTGGTGCTGAGAAGAGCTGAGGAGGCGGCGATGCTGAGCCCTGGAGCAGCCCTTGGGTTCGGACTCTCTTTATATATGCCATCCTGAGGTTTCCCTCCTCCCCTTAACAAGTAAAGAGCATTTATTTTTCTTCTTTGGCTTTTGCGCTGCCTGTGTTTCCTCCCCCCCTCTCTAGGCAAGGGGAGGGGAGGGCCAGCTGGTCAGAGGAAACCTGGCTCCTCTTTGGCCTTTGCCCAACCTCACCCCTATCCCACCTCAGCTGTTCTTGAGAATCTTGAAGCCATCCCCCTTCATCGGCTGGAGCCCTACCTCTCTTCTCCCCGCCCCCTCCGATGTGCCCTGTTGCTCTGTTTGGGTGGCTCCCTGGAGGGAAACTTTCCTGGTCTCTCATAGTTTAACTGCCCCCACTTCGTTTTCAGTGAGGTAAGGAAACGGTGGGGGGGGCAGTGAGAGGACGAGGGTGACGGCCACCAATTTTGCTGAGGCTGAAGACCCATGCGGGGGTGGGTGGGTGGGCGGTGCGGGACATTTCTTTTGTAAGGAGGCAGAAGTCAAAGCCGAAAAGTAGCAGTCTCAGGGCTGGCAACCTTGCAGTAGCTAGAAAGGGAAGGAGTGGAAAACTTGCAGAGAGAGAAAAAAAGAGAGGAGGGAAGAAAAAAAGAAAGAAAGAGGGATGGAGAAAGAAATAGAGAGAATGGGAGGAAAGAGAAAGAGAGAGAAATAGAAAGGGAAGGAAAGAGAGAGAGAGAGGAAGGGGGGAAAGAAGAAAGGAGGGAGAGACAGAAAGAAAGAAAGAAAGAAAGAAAGAAAGAAAGAAAGAGAAAGGGAGAAACGAAGAGAAAGAGAGAGACAGAAAATGGGAAGAAGGAAGGGAGAGAAAGAGTGAGAGGGAGGGAAGGAGGGGGAGAGAGAAATAAGGAGAAATAGAAAGGAAGGGAGAAAGAGAGAAAAAGAGGACGGGAGGGAGAGAAAGAGAGAGAAATAAAGAGAAAGGGAGGGAAGGAGGAAGAAAAAAGAGAGGAAGAGAGAGAAAAAGAGAAAGAAAAAAGAGAGGAAGGCAGAGAAAGAGAAAGAAAGAGGGAGAGAGAAAGAAATAGAAAAGGAGGGAGGAAGAGAGATAGAGAGTGAGAGAGAGGAGAGAGAAAGAACGAGAGGGAGGAAGAGAGAGAGAGAAGAGAGGAAGGAATAGAGAGAAAGAGAGATATGGAGAGAGAAAGAGGAAGGAAGGAAGAGAAAGAAAGAGGGAGGAAGAGAGAGAGAGAGAGAGTAATAGAGAGGAAGGGAGGGAGGAAGAGAGATAGAGAAAAAGAGATTTTTTTTTTTCCATATAGACCAAATTTTTAATCAAGAACCTCTCCACCCCCCAGTCAATGGTGCCCCTCTTTACCAATGTTAAAATCTGGTCACTTTAAAATAGGTATCCATCTTGAACATTTCCGTATCCATCTTGAACATTTCCCGTTCTACAGATGTTGCATAATTGCCATTGAATATTTAACTTAACCCTGCTGTTCTGTTTAGAAAAAATCCCCAATTTTATGTTCCCGGGTCTATTTGACCCGGACTGCAAATTGATCATTTTAGGTACTTATATTTGGTCTTTTTGAAAGCTTTTTTCACCTGGAAACAAGTTTGAACATTTCTGCACACAATGGAATGAAAATTGAACTGAAAAAATTAATCCTTATTGGTTTATTTTGCACATAAATGTGCCTCCCCCCCGTTTTTGTGAAATGTTTTTCAATTTATGGATAGTTTTGCTTGCAAAATGCATTCTATTTTACTGAAGTTGGTGTGGGATTGGTAGCTTGAACATTTCTGCACACAATGATATGAAAATTGAAATGGAAAAAGTAAATCTTATTGGTTTATTTTGCTGATTTAATGCATACCCCCCCCATTTCTGTGAAAGTCTTCACTTTATGGATAGTTTTGTTATCAAAATGCATTCTATTTTACTAAAGTTGGTGTGGGATTTGTAGCTTGAACATTTCTGAACATAATGATATGAAAATTGAACTGGAAAAATTGATGCATATTGGTTTATTTTGCACATAAAGTTATTTCAATTTATATAAAAAATATGCTGTTAATTTCAAACTTACATACTTTTTTTTAGTAAAATGGATTTCTTTCATAAAATTAGTTCTCTGGCTACAATGTGGTTGATTTTCAAAAGGATATTCCAAATATTTCTAGCCAAATATGTATAACAAGTGACAATAATGGCACACAGCAAGGCCGAGGGGGGTGGCCCTTTTGTGGCAAAAATAAACCAATAAGAACCATTTTTTTTAGTTTATTTATATTTTTCTTATGTTCAGGATTGTTCAATTTAGTATATCAAACCTTTTGGGGGAAAATTCCTTAGGGATTTGTAGCCTTATAAAATATAAATTGACACGAAATTCAGAAAGGATGGGGGGAGGGGCTTTTTGATCAAAATAGAAATATAAGTCTCAATTTTTCCAGTTCAATTTTCATATCATTATGTTCATAAATGTTCAAACTAGTTTTCCAGTTGAAAAAGTTTTCTAAAAGACCAAATTCAAGTACCTAAAAAAAGTCATTTTGGTCTGGGTCTATATGACCCGAACAGACTAAACGTGACTGTTTTTTTGCCCAGAAAAAAAAAAAATTCCCCACCCCCACAAATATTTTTTTGATGATCAGCATTGTTAAATTGAGTAAATGAATGCCTAAGATTTTAAAGAATATTTTGGATTTGGAGCATAAAAAAATAAAAAGTGAAAATGGTTGCAAGCAGCCGAGGGGGGGGGGGGGGCTTATTTCTGATGTTAAAAAACCAGTAAGAATCATTTTTTTCAGTTCCTTTATATTTTTCTTATATTCAGAAATGTTCAAGCTACCAATCCCACACCACCTTCAGTAAAATAGAATGCATTTTGCAAGCAAAACTAACCATAAATTGAAAAACATTTCACAAAAATGGGGGGGAGGCACATTTATGTGCAAAATAAACCAACAAGGATTATTTTTTTCAGTTCAATTTTCATTCCAATGTGTGCAGAAATGTTCAGACTACTTTCCAAGTGAAAAAAGCTTTCAAAAAGACCAAACATAAGCACTGCAAATGAAGAGTTTTCGGTCCGGGTCAGGGTGACCCGGGAATAGAAGATGTGTAACTTTCTTTGCCCAGCAAAAACTAAGCCCCCCACCCCCCAAAAAAATTTCTCATAGAGAGAACTCCTGAAATGATGAACAGTCATGAAATTTCAAGTTTCAGATATGCAGGGAAAATTTTTTACAGGGACTCAAACTTGGCTTCGGGTCACATACGACCCGAACAGAACAGCAGGTTAAGGCAGCTCAGAATTTAGTTATGTGGTAACTAGTCTTGCTTGCAAAGTCCCTGTCTCTTATTATTATTAATTTGCTGACAAATAGCTTTTAAAATATACCACTTCTGCAAATTATTTTGTCTTTTTTAAGTTGCCTCTAGAAAAAAATATAAGAGTGTCTTCACAAGCTCAATATCTGCAAACGAGAATTTCTTTTTCATTTACACTTGACGAGAAAGGAAAAAGAAGTTTTGATCTTTGGAAACATATTCCTTTTTTTAAACTAGGAGATGTTAATATCTGCTAATAAATTTGAATCAGTACTCCATCTAAAAGTGTTTTCATCTGGCTAATTAGTGGCAATAGAAGTCTGAATCTGTAAGAATCCTCCAGAGTTGTTTCTCAGCTACGGACATTCATTTTTTGTAAATTTCTGTATTTAAGCTTAGCTGAGCCAAACTGTTTAGAAATAAGTTCCAGGAAATGAATCTCAAACTTACTACTAGCACCTGTTCTCTAATCAGCAATATTTAAATGTAAAAGCCACCTGGAAAAAAAACATGACTGAGCCAAGCTGAGGTATGAGTTTTAAAGTATATGTGGATTTGAAAAGCAAATCCAGTACTGTACTATAATTACTATACAGTGATCCCTCTATTATCGCGAGGGTTCCGTTCCAAGACCCCTCGCGATAATCGATTTTTCGCAATGTAGGGTTGCGGAAGTAAAAACACCATCTGCGCATGCGCGCCCTTTTTTTCTATGGCCGCGCATGCGTAGATGGTGGAGTTTGCGTTCCCCGCCGCCCACGCAAAGGGGAAACCCGATTCGGCTCCTCGCTGCTGCTGCGCTACTGAGCAGATCAGCTGCTGGGCGGCCGAAGGAACCTTCCCTGGGTCTTCCCGGCCGCCCACGCAAAGGGGAAACCCCGGCTCCTCGCTGATGCCCGCCGCTCGCCCGCCCGCCAGCAAGAGGGGGAAGACCCAGGGAAGGTTCCTTCGGCCGCCCAGCAGCTGATCTGCTCGGCGCAGCAGCAGCGAGCAGACGAAGATTGGGGTTTCCCAGCCGCCCACGCAAAGGGGAAACCCCGGCTCCTCGCTGATGCCCCCGCTCGCCCGCCCGCCGCCCGCCAGCAAGAGGGGGAGAGATAGAGAAAGAGAGAGAAGGAAAGAAAGAGATGAGAGAGGGAGGAAGAGAGTGTGAGAGAGAAAGAAGCAAGATAAAGAGAGAGAGAAAGATGAGAAAGGAAGGGAGTGACGTCATCGGTGGAAAAATCGCGATATAGCGTTTCGCGAAGACCGAGATCGCGAAACTCGAGGGATCACTGTATTGCTCTTTACAAACAATATAAACCAATATATTTACAAGAAAAAAGGATTAGAAAAGGCAAGATGTATGTTGAAATTTAAAAGTACCAAAACAATATTTTCTGTATTTCATGTAAATATCCTATTTATAGGTTTTGAACCAGCAGAAAAAAAGCATACTACTGATTCCATTTGCTAGAGCGCTACATTTGCCCAACCCCAGAAGGCAGATTTTCTCTGCTATGTTGCCTATCTTACAGATCATTCTCTCCCCGCCCCCCGATTCCTCCCTCCAAAGTGTGGCTGGCTCTATCCCTGTTGGTCTTCTGGAAGTTCTCCAAGGACCTTGTAATTACATCAGTCCTGGGAGTATGCTCCATTGTTATTAACATCTGTTGTTCTCCATTTGTCTTTGCGGTGTTGTATTTTTTGTAATACAGATAGTCCTCAACTTACAACCACAATTGAGTCCAAAATTTCTGTTGCCCAGTGAGATATTTGCCAAACGAGCTTTGCCATATTTTACAATCTTTCTTGCCATCTTTAAGTGAATCACTGTGGTTGAAGTAACACAGTTGTTACATGAATCTAGCTTCCCCATTGACTTTACTACATCAATTAGCTTTGTAGAATTGTTTTACACAGTAGATAACACTGGAATTCTGATGTTTCATGGAAATTTCCTTCATTTCTCTGGGATTAGGTATTCAAAGTTGCACTTGTATTAATAACACTTTTTGAAAGCCAGATAAGAAAATGAAAGAAAAGTCTTTCTACTACATAATAGTTAATTCACTGGAGGTTATTTAGGTCAGAAATTAGTAAGAAAGCTTGAACAGATTAAAAAATTAATCCTTTTAAAATAAAAAAAGAGTAGTGATATTGTTGCCAGGAGTAGCTACATTTTGAAATACAGTATGTATGGATATTTGATTTGAAGCAGCAGCACGAGTGTAATATTGAATAAAATTTTAGGACACACTTTAACTATTGAAAAGTATATTTACAAATTAGGCAATAAGCTGCAGCCACTCATGTTTTCATTTTCTAACAGAAGTTGGTGCTTAGCTCTCCCACTTAATTTTAGAAATTAGATATCTTTAAAATAGTAAGTTGATTAGTGCAGAGATCTTGGTTGGCCTAAGAAAACTATCTGTAGGTGCACTGCTACCAACCGACAATAGGCTTTCTACCTTATAAAATTCTGGCCTATTTAAAAGAAACTGTAGGAATTATTGGAAAGAGAAGGAAGTTATTATTAGATAAAAATCTGCAATTTGTGGGCTAAGGAAAGTAATTAACCATCACAAGACAGAAGTAGGAAATGCAACCTACGAGCCATATGGGATGAGTTTATTCCCATGGCTATCACAGCATTAGAACGGCATTATGGCATAGAATCATAGGGCTAGAAGGGACCTTGGAGGACTTCTAGTCCAATCCCCTGCTCAAGGTAAGAGGCATTATACCATCCCAGTCAAATGGTTGTACAGTCTATTCTGAACCCAACCCCCCCCCCCAATGGAACATCCGCAACTTCAAAAGGCTAGCTATTCTATTGACTAATTGTTGTCAGTATCATGAAATCTCTCCCGAATTCTAGGTTAGATCTCTTTAATAAACTTCCACCCATTACTTCTCCTGCCCTCTGGTACTTTGGGTCAGTCTTCCCTTCTCTGTGATAGCTGTAGTGAGAGACAGCTATCCTATCACCCCTAATCATGAGGTGGGCTGGCTCAGTGGCTTAATGTTGTTGGAGATGGTTTCTGCTCCAGCAGATTGAGCCCAAGCATTGTGTGTCGTCAGCTCCTGTCACTTAGTTCAGCTTCCGTCCACCTAATAGTTTGAAAATATGTCAGGGTGTCTAGGGAGAAAGCATTTTGAAATTACCTGATATTTCCCTGACATTTCCCTGTAACTTGCAATCTAGTTAAGGCACGGCCGTAGATGACGTCATACCAAACGGCTAAGTCATGGAGAAATATCAGTAGCTGAGGAAGCAAATTGTTGCCAGTTATGCTCATTTTTGCTTGACTCTGCCAGGCAGCGCAATCCATTTTTAAAAACCATTTTTCCAAATGTTAAACATTTTAAGTTTATTTTTTTCATGAATTCCCTGATAACTCCGATTTCTCTGTTTTCCAGGTTTGCCGGACACCCTCTATGTTCTATGCAATTAGATGAGATAGGTACCTCTTTGGTGGGATCATGAGCTGGTGCTCTGTGCAGGCAGTCAGAATCCTGCCATCTGAATCTTCCCAGGTGCAACGCTCATTTGCAAGATGGCTCTTGAGGAAGAAGGCCTGAGTGACAATGCAGGAAGAGCCACTCTTTTCTTTCTGGTACGAAGTCAGCTCACCCTCTTATGACGCACCATGGGAAGCACACAAGCATTTTCTACAAAAGCTGGTACCTTAGCAGTCAAACTATTACTCTGCAACTGCAATGTAGTCTCCCAGTTAATTAACACTGCTATATGCTAACAACAATCGATGTAGAGCCAGGGTGGTGCAGCAGGTAGAGTGCAGTACTGTAGGCCACTGAAGCTGACTGTAGATCTGTAGGTCAGCGGTTCAAATCTCATCACCGGCTCAAGGTTGACTCAGCCTTCCATCCTTCCGAGGTGGGTAAAATGAGGACCCGGATTGTGGGGGCAATATGCTGACTCTGTTAAAAAGTGCTATTGCTAACATGTTGTAAGCCGCCCTGAGTCTAGGTAGAAGGGCGGCATAAAAATTGAATAAATAAATAAATAAACCCTAAACCTTTTCTTCAATAGACATACCTAGTTCCCTCAACTGTTCGTCACACAATTTTAGCCTTCAGAACCTTTATTGATCAGATCCATTTTTTTCTTTGGAAGTCTCAGACACTTTATTTCTTGTCACTGGTAAACGTGATGAAGTCCTTTCTTCAGATGTCTGTGAGCTTACTTCCTGGGGGAGGATATGATATCGATTGCTCAATTCTAATGAAGGCAGGAGATATTTTCTCATATTTTGGGGGGTCTTTGTGACATGATGCCATTGCCCTTGCCTTTCCTCTTCATATTCATTGATGTGTTCTTTAAATAGAAACCTCTGATTTTAATAGGAGTTTTCAGTTCTGAGTTCTTAGAATGTGCTGCCAAATGGCTGATTTTCAGCAGGCCACTTAATTCCTGCAGAATTAACATCTGACCTCCCCATCCAATGACATCATTTCTAAGATTCAGCCAAAACCATTTTCATAACTAAATGCAGTCCCCAATACCAGACTGTGCAACTTATTTTACAAATAAAGAAGTACAAATACCACAAATTTCCAATTTCTGTTAAGCATTACGGAGATGTCAATACTACTTCAAATATAGTCAGATTTAATGGAGTATGTATAGATCTTTATTACTTCCAGACACAAAGCAGTTTGTATTCATTGGCAATGGCTTTTTGCAGTTTTACCATTAAATGGTAAGAAAGCTGGTTTGCACTATGAAAATATTTTGGGGTAATTCCTGAGCTTCATTTCTCGAAGCAAAGATGTTATAAAGGGAGAAAATATAACTTTGAACCTGAACATTACACACACATATATATATTACTTAGCTGAAAAGCCCTTCTTTCAAATATAGATGCCTCAAAACTGCATTGGGAGTGTGTGTCAAATATTGATACATCAGAAACTTTGTAATCTACTTTCTTGGAAGTCTCCTTCCCACCCAAATCCTGAATATCTGCTTTGAAATGGAACAGAGCTTCAAAACCTGTAAAGGAATAAACACCCTGACCATTCAAGGAAATAATGCAGTTTGCAAAAATAGCAAAGAAGGCATCACAGCACTATATAAAAATATGGTTGCATCTAGCACCAGTCGAGATAGCAAAAAAGTCCTGCATGGAATTACCAAGTTCTAACAAATCAAGTATGTAGTAACTTATCAAGTTCAGATTTTTTATTAGAAACATATACATGCCCATTTCTAAACAGAAGCTGCTATGATTACAGTCATTACCAACTAAAATGAATCCAACTGGATACTGGAAATAAGTGAAACTAATCTGGCTATCACCGTTTTGATGTGAGCAAGAACAGTCAAAATCGACAGCCAAGAAACCATTGACAATTAAGTCACAAAAAGTTATGTTTTGAAAAGAGTCGTTATGAATTTTTAAATTCTGCAAATAATTCAAGTAAAAAATTCAGGCTCCTTTTTCTCTCTGTGAGACAGACAAAGCAGAGATCTCTGCAGTTCTTTTTCCAAAATAGCCCTTTAAAAAGTTAACTCTTCTATTATACCTACTCTAAGTGCTTCTTTGGTTGCTCAAAGATCTCTTTCGATGTTTCTGTTTCTTCCCAGTGCTCTTGTGGCTATGGCTGCGGCCTCTTTTATCCTGATCTCTGTCGCTACTAAATGTCTGTCTCTGTCGGGTATATTCCAAATCCGGGCTCCTCTGGTGAGGACTGCTACTCTTTCTCGAGTGTTTTTTATAAGGATGTCTTTCTTTTCTGCATTTCTCATCCTCGCTACTTACGTCTCTTCTATGTCTACTTTTTTCATTTTTATTTTTGCTCTGGTGATTACAAATGTCTCTCTCTCTGTACGGATGACTTCTCCCCTTGCTTGGCTCTCTGTTACATTTGCTTTGTTCTGAGAGGGAGTTCTTATAAGGGATCTTCTCATGATCCAATGTGCTATTGTGTTGCTGATTTGCTTGAGTTGCAGGTACACTGGAAAGGACATCCAAACTGCTTTTGTCAGAAACCTTATCTTTGTTGCAAATATTGATCATAGTGTCTTGAAGACCTTCCTCGTGGAAGCTCCCATTTAAGTATTTTGGATGAGGATAACTTTCATTAGCTGCTGTGCTGCTTTGACAAGTGTGGACTGGTTGGGACAAGACAGATTGCACTGAGGTAGATGTGATACAATGAGGAACACTCACAAGGCTTTTCCAAGTGGGAGACTGCACTGTATTAGGATCGTACTTTTTCACAGGAATTATTTCCATTTTCTTGCTCATAAGGTTGTTCAGCAATTTCTCTCGCAATTCCCTTTCTTTCCTCTGCAGTCCAAGAGCTCTTTCTTTTTCTTCCTCTACTCGTCGGAGTTCTGCCTCTTGAATTTTTCTCCTCTCTTCCAGTTGCTGAAGACGGATTTTTTCCTCACTATGTTCCTGTTCCAAAAGCTTTAGTGCCTACCAATATTGAAGAAAAAGAAATATATACATTTCATAATGAAATCAACTTTGCATCAGTTAAAAAAAAAAGAATGTAATAAGAGAAAAGCATATTTATTTAATAAATCTTTAAAAAGTTTTTTTTAAGTGTAAAGTTTAAATACAACTCAATTGCTTCAGAGATCAACCTAAAGCAGTATCTAGGAATTAATATGAATCAACTTCAGACATCAGATTAAAAGTTTATTTACTCCCTACTTTTACATGAAGAAATCTCCAACCCAGGGAAATCAACAAGTTACCTTGGTGGATTTATTCTCTCCGACAGAATTGGTAGAAGGCATTGCTAGAATTTCAATACTTCATGTAATACTATTATAGTATTCATATTTTAATCTGATACAATGAAGCTGACAAATTAAACCAAAGCCCTCAAGGGTCTTCTGAACGCAAAAGTCCTTAATATAATGACACAATTATAATATGGGTTGAACCCCTGTGTACTGTACTAAAAGAAGTAGTTTTGTAGACCACAGTTGAGGAAACTGAAACAATGGAAATTCTGGAAGAGGGAGGACCTTTATATCCAATCCCGATGTTTGTCTCTTTTGCTCCACCACTTTTAATTGGATTGATTTTGTAATATAGGATAACACAATTGACATATTAATCCTCCAAACAAGACACAGGAAAAAGGAGACAGGAGAGTTAACCTAGTGCTGACATAAAAATCAGTACATAATGACTTATACAACAACTCGGGGGAAAAACAGGAAACCACAAGTTGCTGATAAATATCTTTAGTTAAATTTTAAGTATGTATTTACCATATGCCACGACAAATATTCTTTTCTTGAGCCACAGAATATTTTTCTATGGAAAACATAAAAAAGAGCTACCTTGGCTCTGCTCAGTAGTTCAGCAATTAGTCGAATGGACTGAAGATTTCTTTGAGCTAAAAGAAGCTTTCTCTCTTCCAGTTTTATTTTTTCTTGCAATTTTTTTTGCTCTTCGGCTTGAAGTTTTTCAAGTCTTTTCTTGTTTCGACGTATTTCACGATCTTTTTGTTTCTGCTCCCTCTTCCTCAATTTTTCTTCTCTTTTTTTCTCCCTTTCTAACTCTTCAAGTTCTTTCTGTTTCCTAGAGAGGCATATGATATTACAATTTCAGCTGTTTAAGTTTACTTATACAGTGTTCCCTCGATTTTCGCGGGTTTGAACTTCACGGAAAGTCTATACCACGTTTTTTCAAAAATATTAATTAAAAAATACTTTGCGGGTTTTTTCCCTATACCAGGGTTTTTCCCACCCGATGACATCATATGTCATCGCCAAACTTTCATCTGCCTTTAATAAATATTTATTTTAATAAACTTTAATAAAGAAACATGGCGAGTAATAATCTGAATGGTTGCTAAGTGAACGGAAAATTGCAATTTAGGGGTTTAAAGTGTTAAGGGAAGGCTTGTGATACTGTTCATAGCCAAAAATAGTGTATTTACTTCCGCATCTCTACTTCGCAGAAATTCAACTTTCGCGGGCGGTCTCGTAATGCATCCCCCGCGAAAAGCGAAGGAACACTGTATTTGAAATTCAAACATATTCATTTGAAGGTTAAAGCAATGTAAAATTATTTTACTAACCTTAATTGAATTATCCCAAGTTTACATCTTTCTGTGCGTATTATATCAAACCAAATACATAATAAAGTAATTTGCCTTGATGATGTAAAATTCATTATAAAAGCAAATTGCTTTATATCTAAAGCGGCATACAGACTTCTCATTTTGCTACTAAAGAAAATATGACAAGAAACAATGAATCATACCATTTCTGCAAATAACATCAAAAATTTGCATTTCTGAATATGAACAATTTTCATACCACTCACAAGATGGAAATCCAGTGGAACTATTCTCAAAACTAGCTTTACAAAAGATTGGAAGTTTCTATATTCTGAATATGTTCAACAGTAGATCTCAGAGAACTTTATAATACCTTAAATACATGCATATGAATGATAGAAATCAATCTAGATTTAACTTCTCAAGTTTATTTATATTTATAATAAATATATGGTACACTGAGATACATTTATTTGCTGAGATAGATTTATTTATTTTAATGTGCAAAAGCTAATAGTATATTATGCTGATAACTGATGGATGCATTGAATTTTTCAAACATAGTAAGTTAGATCTGTAATTGGCCAAATTATAATACCAGGAAATATACTTTCCTATAAATCTCATGAAATCTAAATTAGTTTGAAATATCTTTATAGTTTACAAACACAGACACCATTCCCAATATACATATAAATGCATTTTCCCAGATTTGACAAAGTTTATAATCTCATATTTGTAATATTCCCGAGTGATATCTACCTTTCTTCCTCTTTTTGTCTTTCCTCTGCTTCCTTTTCTTTACGTTTTTGCTCTTCTCTTTGTTTTTCAAGCTCTTGGAGTTTCTGTCTTTCAAGCTGACGTTTCTTAATTGATGCATCACTCAGGTGTTTTGTGGAATCAAATGAAACCTTTTACAGTCATAGGGAAAAACATTTTTATTAAAGTTAAAACCTTAGATAAGTAAAGAGTCTTTCTGAATCTGAATTAAAACAGTACTTCTCTGAACTCACTCAAAGCAGGACAGAAAATTAAACAATACTATGAAAATACTTCTTTTGCAGTGCGACTATTCAATCATATTTATAACCAGTTAAATTAACAAAGATTTTTTTTACCTACTTTATTTATTTACTGGGGGAAAGAGAAAAATCTTGATTTTCTTAGAGCACTTTTTATTCTTTTTTTTAATTGCTCCATGAGCCTTCAACTATTTTAATGGTGTTCAAAATTGCCATATAATTTTTTCACCTAATATTTTAAAATATTTTGAACTATTTCTAAAGTAAATCATATAAAATAGGGATTTTAAATAGGAATATATTATATGTAGATCAAATAAACCAGCCTCAATTATAATTCCAATTAAAATTAATAAAAAACAATTTAATTAAAATATTAAATTATACAGAGCATCACCCAGAAATTTAATAATGGATTGAAATATACAGCTTTTTACAATCCATTTCAGCACAGCTATGCACCTGAGAATGAGGCCACTGTAGAAAAGGCTCTGTCATGTGCGCCTGTTAACATCTTAAGTCTGCAAACTAAATTCTAAATTCTGTTGAATTTAGTGGGATCAATTTAATGACTTGTTCAGCAAGTGCTCGAAATTTCGGTGGTGCTAAATCATTGTCCATTAATTATGACTGACTTTCATATTTATGAGCATTGCAACATTTTATGGTCACTATTTGCAACCTTTCTATCAGCTTCCAACAAGAAAAATAAAGGCGGAAGCTGGCAGTAAGTTGTAAGTTGTGGTCATGTGCCCTCTTAACTATATGGTGAGGACTGCCAGAACTGCTGTCACTAAGTGTCATGGTCACATGTTTTTTTAACTGTTTATATCAGTCAATAATGGAGTTTCCATCCCCAATTAACATTAAATGAAAACAATCTGTAACTTTTGTAGAACTGCAAATGTCTGCAATCTAAACACAGAAAGGGTAATCTCTAAAGCAAGTGCGACCACTACCACATCTGAGTTTCTTATATAAATTTTAAACTATTGGCAAATGCACATTTGGCAAACAGGCTCCATTGAGCTATTCTATAAGAAATGCCTATTTATGTAGAATTTCAATTCATTAGATTTATGTGCTGTTGATCTCATCTAGAGGCAAGCCTTCACAAAATTATTTTTGCCTATTTCCCTACAGCATACATAACTCATGAATCACCCAAGAGCCAGGGTGTAGAAGGATAGTATTCCTACAACTATCTCAAACACATAACCTCGAAATAGGAGATGTGACATTTTGTCTTTTCTGCAACTTTGGGAAAGTTTCAGATGACAAAATAAGTCTTGTCAACACTCTGCGGCCTTCATTTTTGCCGGCGCTGCTTTGAATCCCAGCGAGGGGAGCCTCAGGGGAATCCCTGCGCTTCGGCTGACAATGGAGGTCGGGAGGTGGGGTTTCCCAACTTACGAACTTTTCATCTTACGAACCTGGTCACGGAATGAATTAAATTCATAATTTGAGGTATCACTGTATTGGATTTGTACATTGTTTATTACTGTTGTGAGCCGCTCTGAGTCTTCGGAGAGTGGCGGCATAAAAATCTAATAAATTATTATTATTATTATTATTACCTTAAAGTGCAAAAGCTTAAAGCACCATCTTCATGTCATAAAACCTCTAGAGGTTTTCAAAGAAAATTAGGGTGGGGTTTTTTGTTTTGCCATGGAGTTTTTAGGACCAAATAAGCCTCTCCAATGTATAAGCTACACATTTCAACTCTACCCAAGAGCCCCCCCCCAAAAAAATGCTCTGATCTTCCAAATACATTATATCATTTGCACAGTTCTCTTGCCAAATCATGAGAAGGCTAAATAAATAAGTTATGATTGCTAGCTGAAGACTGTTTCCCATTTCTCATTTATTCTGTTATTGCTTTTCCCTTTTGCTTGTAAAGTGTGCATATGGGGGGGGGGAATATAAAAAGCAAATATTCAAAGGAATGCCATAATGGATTTATGTTCATTACAATATGGATATTTATCAATAGTATTTTAAAATATCTTCCTTAGAAAAATATACTTTTTGCTTCACTTGCATTTCCTGAACTTAATTGGTGACAATATATTTTAGTTATATATACTTTATTATCATTTGAATTTGAAACATTTCCATTTATAAAGTTATAAACGCCCTCTATTATCTCTTGCAATTAACTAATACCAGCTATGTTAATTGTAGAAAGCCAATATACACAAATCTAGGAAGTAATTTTGAAGATTTGCTAAAATATGTTGCAGCATTCTATTCTTTTCACCTCAAGGAGTAAAAATAATTTCTAAAAAGAAATTAGCAGAATATCTGCCTGAAGTTGAGAAATTCTTTTTGAAAATGAAGAAGAGTTCAGCACATCACCTTTATATTGCAAGCTACTGCTTTGCCATCTTCACCTTTGTACATCAACTTCATCCCTCGCAAAGCATTCATAGCCTTGATGAAACCTGCATATTCTTCGTATTGAACGTAGGCTTCAAAATTCAGATGGCCTCCAAAACTGAATGTATGAAAGTTTCTGCCAGTCATTTCTTCCCTATACGGATCCAACATTGGTATATCCACATTACGTATTTCTCCAAATTTGCTGAACACTTTAATGAGAGCTTCTTCACTTGGTTTTTCGGAGCCAGTGTCTTTTAATGCAAACCATTTGCAAGGTAAGCCCTCCAAATGGATAGTATCTGGTCTTTCCCCTGGCAAAGATTCATTCATATCTTTTGCATCGCGGAAAAAAGAATCCCAGTCATGTCGTGTAGGGAAATCAATTTTATATTCTGCAGCACGCACTTTTAAAATATCAGAAAAGCCACTAAGTTTGATAGTTTTGCCATCTAGACATGCCAGGAAAGATTTAACTAAACTCTTATTTTCGACTTCTCCTTCAAATCGGATGAAATCCATGGTGCTTTTAGAAATTCGTAAGGTTGAGAACTGATGAGTATGCACCATTCCTTTTAATCTTTCCATCACCTCCCAGTTGGAAATGGATTTCCCTGGCTGCTTTAACTGTGGAAGTGCCACACTGATAGTCATTTTTGTGATGGGTTTAAGATATAAGCCATATGAAGCACAAAGCTCCACAGCTTCAGAAGTATCATGAACTATTGTTGCAGCTGCCATAACTATAATAATAATAATAATAAAGCCAGCAAGAAAAGTAAGTGGCCTATCGATATTGTAGGTAATGGTAAAAAATTGTCCCTTTTCTAATATAAATGTCCATTTTAATAGTTTCCTAAAAATTATATTGATTGTTACGTAACAGGTCCTATTTCTTCTACTGTTACAATATCTGTGTAGTTTGCAAAAATGTACAATCTCAAGGAACATAAAACAGGACTCCAGATGACTTTTAAAGCTATAGGAGGAGTTAGTTTTTATAAGGAGAAAAGGAAATATTTTTTCTAGAGCTATGGTCTTCAGACAGGTTGCAGATTATAGGATTGATCACAAGCAAGAAAGACGAGATCCAGTGTTTTTAGAAGAACCCAAATCTAAGGAAAAAGTAAAATAGATGAATTAGAAGCTTGCAAAATTTTTATCAAACACAGAAAAATAGCAGATTTTTAGACGTTAGACTAAACTTTAAATAACTTTTTGAAATATTCAACTTAACCTACAATCCAAACATCCCATCAAAAATTATAACACATAAAACAAAACATAATAAAACAAAGTAAAATTTAAGCAAATTAAATGCCACAACTTTAAGCTATTTAAGGACAAAAAAGCATAGTCAAATTATATTAAGTCCCAATGACATATATATTTATCTACAAATAAGTGAATTCAGCAGAACCTGATTATAAAATAATACATATGCATTTCCAAGAAAAATTGGGGGAAAGATAAAGTTTGTTCTAAATTAAACTAAATTTTAGGTTCATATGTGCATCAAAATACATCCTCAGCAAAATGAATTAAAGGTACAAATGACATTAAATTAAAAGACACTAAATTATCTTGAGTTAATTTAATTAATCTTAAGATTGTGCTACTAAAATTAAACATCAGAAAAATGATTAAATTATTTTTTGTGCATTCCATATCTCCTTCATAGGCTCTTCCAATCTTCCAAAGCAAATTTCCAGAACTAAATAAGAGGGGGGAAAGAATATTCTATCTCATAATATATTAGTAAAATAGAATTGAATCAAATCTAAACTTTCAATTACTCCCATAATTCAGCCCTTCCTAAACCAAAGAAAAGACCAAGATAATTATTTATAGATGCCAGAAGTCAATCCAAAGTAGCCATAATTTTGATTGAAGATGTACAAATCCTGCCTTCATTTCTTTTCTTCTCAACAAAAGTTATTATTTAAGTTGGGGATCTGAACAATAGGAATTTCTATTGAGTTATTGTTAAATTCCATTAAGCTATCACAGAATGTGTCTTCATTTATAAAGGAAGGAAAAGAGGAAAGTAAGCAGGGTTTTTCTGACTCAGATTAAAGGTCTATGCAGCCAAGGCATTATATTCACCTGAGATAAACTAAATCTATTTGAAGAGTACACATCACCCCTATATATGAGAACCCTAATTTGTCCCCATGTTCCTTTTTTTCAGATACATGGTCTGTCCATGTAAACTGAACATTTATAAGAGTAGATATAAGGTTTTTTAAAAAAACTTTAAAAGGGGCTTTTGTGCAGGTTGAATTTAAAAATTGGTCTGGGATCTGAAGAGGTAGAAAAACACTGCCGTCTTCCCAAATGTGATGCATTAGATGTATCAGATTTCAGATCCCAGAATTCATGCCAGCATAAAAGCTAGGTTGGAGACAGCCACACTCAACTGCGAGAAATACAATTTATCGAAGAATATGGCCAGCCTGATAAATTTCAGCCAGGTCCTGTATATTTCTATTGCGAGAATAGGGAAAGGGAAGGAGGAGGAGAAGAAGGAGGTGGTGGTGGAGGAGGAGGATGATTCTGATATGGGCTAAGTTTTTATTGTTGTTTTTCATCAATTCAGCTGTCACCTGGTATGGATTATTGATGTTACCATACCAGCTGATAGCTGAATTTATTAAAAACAACAAGGTAAACGTAGTCAATATCAGGATCTTAAAATCGAACGATGACTCTGGCATAAACCAGTAGGTGGCCCCAGTGGTAATCAGTACACTGAGTGCTGTGCCAAAAGACCTCAGCCGGCATTTGAAAACAATAAACATTGACAAAATGCACTGTCTGTTGCAAAAGGTCACCATACTTGGATCTGCATGCATCATATGAAAAGTCCTATTGGAATTGTGCGGCAGATAAATCCAATTAAATACATAAATAAATAAATACTTAAGTAAAATACATCACAGTCCAGACCCTTGGAAAGTGTTTGATTTGTGATAATTGTGATACGAAATCCAGCCTATAAATCCCATTTGCTGTGTACTACTGTTTTTGTGAAAATAATACACTGCTAAAAAAAAAGGGGGGGGGGACAATTAAACAACACAATATAACTCCAAGTAAATCAAACTTCTGTGAAATCAAGCTATCCACATAGGAAGCAACACTGATTGACAATCAATTTCACATGCTGTTGTGCACATTCAACTTTGCACAGAACAAAGTATTCAATGAGAATATTTCATTCATTCAGGATGTGTTCTTTGAGTGTTCCCTTTATTTTTTTTGAGCAGTATAATAATAATATTTATTTTATTATTTGCATTTATATGCCGCTCACTCCAAAAAGGACTGAGCGAATTAAATAAATAAATAAATAAATAATAATAACAACAACAACAACACAACAATAACAACACAACAATAACAATACAGATAAACTACTTAAGTTTGATGTAAGGCCATAACAGGCAGCTTGACAATTAACTTGTTTTCTTTGCAAAGCAAGAATCTCAAGGGATTCCCGGGCAGCTGATGCCAGGGAGGCTGGACCTGAAGAGGCAATTACCGGCCCAGTCCCAGGGGTCACGCAGCCCGGCGCCAGGCCTCTACAAACCTCCCCCCTGCTCAGAATTAGGATCCTCGCAGCCCATTTACAACTTGAAATATAGCATCATTTAAGAAATGGGGGGTAGGGGGGCTCCGAGTGAACTGCTGGGCATTTTTCCCTGACGCAGCCCCATCTGTCTTCCCTTCTGGATCCAGCGGGGGGGGGGGGGGGGGAAGGAAAGCTGAACGACGCCGGGTCGCCTCGCTTTATCCATCCTCCCCTCCAACCTCTCCAAGGCGGATCAAGGCTGACTTTCAGCCCGCTCCTGGGACTACAATACCCATCAATCGCGGGCAGCGCGGAGATGGAAGCCGCTGAAGGGCGCGAGGCGAAGGACGTACCGTACAGTTCTGCGGGCCTAGCTCTCCGGTTCTCGTTTCAGGCGAGCAGGAGCGGCGGCGGCCTGCCTCCCTCCGGGCCTCTCCCACCTCCAGGCTCCGGCACCGCTGGCTGGCGCACCCACGACGCCGGCCTTCCCACACTACCCAGCGGCACCAAAACAAAAACACTTCCGCTCTCTCTGGAGATCAATGAAAGAGGGCAGAGGGAAATAGTTCCTTAGAGCGCCGGAAGTAGATCCGCCAGTTTTGTCTCCCCCCCCCTTAATTTTCCAACAGTTTCTTGTTCCGCCGCGCACCTCGTTATCTATAAGCAGCGGTTCGTGACCTATGTTGTCTTTTCAAAATAAATAAATAAATATTTGAAAGTGCAAAGTGTCTTTAAGTCAGTAGACTTTATAGGGCAGGAGGAGAAACAGGTGCAATTAATGTAGATTGTAAATGTGTACGTTTGAAAAAACGGTGCCATATGTACCTGGTTTCCAAACTTCAGACAACCACTAGATGGCGTGATAGAGTTATGAGCATTATGAATAGCATCTTTACTACCCAGGTAGTCTTTTATTTTATTTATTTATTTATTTTGACCAATACACAATACATATTGAAGAGGATATACATGAAGTATTATATATAAAGAAAAGATATGAAAGTAGAGGAGAAGATATATGAAAGGAAGAAAAGGTATATGAGATATGAGATAAGGAGAGAGAATTGGACAGGGGACGAAAGGCAGGCTAGTGCACTTATGTACGTCCCTTACTGACCTCTTAGGAACCTGGAGAGGTCAATTGTGGATAGTCTAAGGGAGAAATGTTGGGGGCTAGGGGTTGACACTACTGAGTCGGGTAATGAGTTCCACGCTTCAACAACTCGATTGCTAAAGTCATATTTTTTACAGTCAAGTTTCTACTTGTAGCTCGGGTATTGGATAAGGATGAAGGAGGTTCATTCTTTGAGCTTGTGGGTTGGTTTCCGAATGTCTGGCAAATCATGTCAGACTAATCTCATTGATTTCTTTGACTATGTCACAAAGGTGTTGGATGAAGGTGGTGCCGTGGATATTGCCTACCTGGACTTCAGCAAAGCCTTTGATACGGTTCCACATAAAGAGCTAATAGATAAATTAGTGAAGATTGGACTTAATCCCTGGATAGTTCAATGGATTTGCAGCTGGCTGAAGCGTAGACATCAGAGAGTTATTGTTAACGGCGAGTATTCTGAGCAGAGACAGGTTACAAGCGGTGTGCCACAAGGGTCTGTTCTGGGTCCTATTCTTTTTAATATGTTTGTGAGTGACATAGGGGAAGGTTTGGTAGGGAAGGTTTGCCTATTTGCCGATGACTCTAAAGTGTGCAATAGGGTTGATATTCCTGGAGGGGTCTGTAATATGGTAAATGATTTAGCTTTACTAGATAAATGGTCAAAGCAATGGAAACTGCAGTTTAATGTTTCCAAATGTAAAATAATGCACTTGGGAAAAAGGAATCCTCAATCTGAGTATTGTATTGGGAGTTCTGTGTTAGCAAAAACTTCAGAAGAAAAAGATTTAGGGGTAGTGA
Organism: Erythrolamprus reginae; assembly: GCF_031021105.1. NCBI lineage: Eukaryota > Metazoa > Chordata > Lepidosauria > Squamata > Dipsadidae > Erythrolamprus > Erythrolamprus reginae. The sequence goes on from NC_091953.1 coordinate 92,286,019, forward strand.
TTTCTGACAGTCTCAAAATGGGTGAACAGTGCAGTCAAGCGGTAGGGAAAGCAAGTAGGATGCTTGGCTGCATAGCTAGAGGTATAACAAGCAGGAAGAGGGAGATTATGATCCCGCTATATAGAATGCTGGTGAGACCACATTTGGAATACTGTGTTTAGTTCTGTAGGCCTCAACTACAAAAAGATATTGGCAAAATTGAACGGGTCCAAAGATGGGCTACAAGAATGGTGGAAGGTCTTAAGCATAAAACGTATCAGGAAAGACTTACTGAACTCAATCTGTATAGTCTGGAGGACAGAAGGAATAGGGGGGACATGATCGAAACATTTAAATATATTAAAGGGAAGTGTTTTTAATATGAAAGTGAACACAAGAACAAGGGGACACAATCTGAAGTTAGTTGGGGGAAAGATCGAAAGCAACATGAGAAAATATTATTTTACTGAAAGAGTAGTAGATCCTTGGAACAAACTTCCAGCAGACGTGGTGGATAAATCCACAGTAACTGAATTTAAACATACCTGGGATAAACATATATCCATCCTAAGATAAAATACAGAAAATAGTATAAGGGCAGACTAGATGGACCAGGAGGTCTTTTTCTGCCGTCAGACTTCTATGTTTTTATGTTTCTATGTGTCATTACCAGGCAAGGTAACACTTCTCCTGCGTCCGTTCTTCTGACACTGACATTCCCTAAACTTTGCTAAAGATGTTAACTAGCATGGAAATATTTGGAAACCAACACACAAGCACACACAGATAGCCTTTGATTTAGGAGCACAATTGATTTAAGGCATGCATAAGTGCACCAGCATGCCTTCCGTCCTCTTTATGTTTTACTAGCATCAAACTCAACCCGGATAAGACGGAGTGGCTGTCGGTTTTGCCTCCCAAGGACAATTCCATCTGTCCGTCCATTACCCTGGGGGGGGGGAATTATTGACACCCTCAGAGAGGGTCCGCAACTTGGGCGTCCTCCTCGATCCACAGCTCACATTAGAGAACCATCTTTCAGCTGTGGCGAGGGGGGCGTTTGCCCAGGTTTGCCTGGTGCACCAGTTGCGGCCCTATCTGGACCGGGACTCATTGCTCACAGTCACTCATGCCCTCATCACCTTGAGGTTCGACTACTGTAATGCTCTCTACATGGGGCTACCTTTGAAAAGTGTTCGGAAACTTCAGATCGTGCAGAATGCAGCTGCGAGAGCAGTCATGGGCTTACCTAGGTATGCCCATGTTTCACCATCACTCCACAGTCTGCATTGGCTGCCGATCAATTTCCGGTCACAATTCAAAGTGTTGGTTATGACCTTTAAAGCCCTTCATGGCACTGGACCAGAATATCTCCGAGACTGCCTCCTGCCGCACGAATCCCAGCGACCGATTAGGTCCCACAGAGTGGGCCTTCTCCGGGTCCCGTCAACTAAACAATGTCGGTTGGCGGGCCCCAGGGGAAGAGTCTTCTCTGTGGCGGCACCGACTCTCTGGAACCAACTCCCCCCAGAGATTAGAACTGCCCCTACTCTCCCTGCCTTCCGTAAACTCCTTAAAACCCACCTCTGCCATCAGGCATGGGGGAATTGAAATACCTTCCCCGGGCATGTTCAATTTATGCATGGTATGTTTGTGTGTGTGTCTGTTAGTATATGGGATTCTTTAAAATCTTGTAAAAATTTTAAAGTTATTTGGATTATTTATGATTTGTTCTATCTTGTTGTGAGCCGCCCCGAGTCTTCGGAGAGGGGCGGCATACAAATCTAAATAATAAAATAATAAAAAAATAAATGTATATGAATACTATCATTTCTAATGTTATTCTAATCTTTTATTCATGTATATTAATATGATTATATCTCCACATACCTACATTATGTACTAGACAAAACAAATACAGTAGATAAATAAAAATAAAATAAAAATTAAGTTCAGAATTTCCATTGCTAAATGAGAGAGTTGTTAGATATCAACTTAACATTGGCATATAAATCAAATATATATATATATAGAGAGAGAGATTTTGACCCATTTCACTCCATTTCTTGCCAGAGTTTTTCACTGCAGCTGTTAATTTAGAATATAAGGAATAGAATAGAATGTTTTTCTTTTTGCCAATTTTTATTATTATTTCCAACAATCCATACATTAATCCATATACCTTTAAATGTTACAGTATTGTAAACACATGCTTATACATTTTTTAATCAATCATTCATATATTCTTGCTATTTAGGAGAATTTATTCCACGCATATTTTTATAAAATTATTGTGCTTCTAAACAAAAAAGAAAAAAAACCCCTAACTTTGTATTCTGGGATCCCTACCAATTAATTTTGAACATCCTCCCTCGCCCCCCCCAAAAAAGTAGGCAAAATTAGCTTAATTTACCAAGATAGTTACTCTTTCTGATGCCTTTAAATTTAAATTTTAATTATTCCTCCAACCACCAGAGGGTATCCTCTGTTCCACCATCCAGCTCTGCCTTTCCTGTTTAGTTTCCATGTTGTTGTTATTATTATTATTTTAAGTCAAGTCCAATTTTCAAATTTCTTCAGATTTTTTCCAACCAAATTTCTTATACCTCATCCTGTCTTTTAAAACTGCTGTTCTGTTCGGGTCTGTGTGACCTGAAACGAAGTTTGAGACCCTGTAAAAAATTTCCCCTGCATATCTGAAACTTGAAATTTCAGGACATTGCATCATTTTAGGGTTTTTTTCTATGAGAATTTTTTTTGGGGGGTGGCGGGCTTAGTTTTTGTTGGGCAAAAAACCTCACACTTGTGCTGTTCCTGGGTCAATATGACCCAGACCGAAAATGGTTTATTTTAGGTACTTAAATTTGGTCTTTTTGAAAACTTTTTTCACTGGGAAACTAGTCTGAACATTTCTGCACACGATAAAATGAAAATTGAAATGAAAACAATTAATGCTTATTTGTTTATTTTGCTCATAAACACCCCCTCTCATTTTTGTGCAATTTTGTTCATTTTTATCTAGATTAGGCTGCCAGTTCCAACTTTATTTTTACCTTTTTACATGGGATCACTATTTTGAACATCCCTGATCATTACAAAAATGGAAATGAACGGGAAAAAATGATGCCTTTTTTTTTTTTTTGCTCAGAAATAAGGACTCCCCCCACCTGGCTGTGTACAATCATTTTCATTTTACATTTCTTTTAGCCTACCAGTTCCAACCTCTTTGAAAACGTTTTGCATTGAATTTCTTTTTTGAACATTTCTGAACATAATGATATGAAAATTGAACTGAAAAAAATGATGTTTATCCTTTTATTTCGACCATAAAAGTGCCCCCCACTATGTGCAATTTTTTCAATTTATATATATTTCAGGCTCCAAATTCAAAATATCATTAAAACTTGGTGCACGGATTACTAGTCTGAACATTTCTGAACATAATGTTATAAAAATTGAACTGAAAACATTGGTGCGTATTTGTTTATTTTGCTGAGAAATAGGGCCTCCCCCACCCCCACGGCTGTGTGCAATCAGTTTCACTTTACATTTTTTTTAGGCTCCAAATCTGAAATATTTTAATACCCTAGGCATTGAGTTACTAAATTGAATATTGCTGATCATCAGAAAAATATTCCCTAAGGTTTCTAATTGCTGCTTATATTTTTATTTCACTCAGAAAGCCCAAACCACATTTCGGCTGTGTGCAAGCGTTGCCACTTTACATTATTTTTAGCCTGCCAGTTCCAACTTTTTTGAAAACATTTTTCACTGGGAAACTAGTTTGAATATTTCTGAACATAATGTTGTGAAAATTGAACTGAAAAAAATGATGCTTATTTCTTTATTTTGCTCAGAACCCCCCCCCCCCCCGATGATTTTGATAATTTTTTTCAGTTTTTATTTTTTTTAGCCTCCAAATCTGAAATATTGGGAAGGCCAGACCCTACTCAAGAGTTTGCAGGGACAAGGATGAAAAGTTTTCTCGTTCCCACAATTTAATTAGTTGCTCTTCTAGTGTCCTTTTCCATAATGTAAATTCCTCACAACCGTTTGCACGAACCAGTGTTCGAAACTCAAAAACGCAGTGGACTTCAATTCCCAGAATTCCCCAGCTAGCTATGAGACACACTGACATAAACAATGCTACAGGGTGCGTCCCAAAAGTAATGCAATTTTTTAAAAAGTAATTTATTGAACAGATTTGCACAAACACTTAAAATTCTTCAAAGTACTGTCCTTGGGCTTCTACACATTTTTGCCAGCGACTCTGCCATGACCGGTATGCGCCCTGGAAGGCGACTTTGGGGTCCTCTCGCAAGGTCTTCATCACGGCTGATTGGATCTCTTCTATGGACGAAAAACGTGCCTTGCCACAACGCGCTACGAGTCCACGGGTTCCCGCCAAAGCAAGAGCAGGGCGCGTCTGAGCCAATCAGGAGCGACTTCCTGATTCCCCGCTCAGACAGCGCTTTAGTAAGGAACAAACTATTTACAGAGATACAAGGTAGCCATTACAGGATACAACAATTACAGATTAATTGAGCTGGAAGGGATCTTGTAGGTCATCTAGTCCAACCCCCCTTCTCATTTGATGATGTTTGTACATCTCTGACATGTTTGCCATCATACTCCTTGGAAAACACACACACATAATTTTTTTTTCCAAATCTGTTCCTAAACCGAGAACTACTTATAATGTAAAATGAGGTCTTGTGGAAATTTTTATTTCTTCCTCTCCTCCACCCTAGATATGATGAAGCTACTGAGGGTCATCTCCCCCACAAAGATAGAAGATACTTCCTGGTCCAAAATTGCAACCAGCTGTGCCAAACCGTCCTGCATCCTCCACGGGCAAAGAATATGCAATCTACAAAAGACGGAAATTGAATCAGAGAAAAGTCCTTGGGTGGCTGGTAGGCAGTTTGCTTGAAAACTCTCTCCAAAATACAGTGGTACCTCTGCCTACGAACGCTTCTACTTATGAACTTTTCTAGATAAGAGCATATGCACCAAGACAAATTCCTTGTGTGTTCAATCATACTTGGCCAATAATATTCTATTCTATTCTATTCTATTCTATTCTATTCTGCCATGCCTGGCATGAAAATGAGTCTTAAGACTCTTACGAAATGTGAGGAAGGTGGGGGCAGTACAAATCTCCGGGGGTAGCTGATTACAGAAGGTCGGGTCCCCACCGAGAAGGCTCTTCCCCTAGGTACCGCCAGGCAACATTGTCAAGTTGACAGGACCTGGAGAAGGCTGACTCTGTGGGACTTAACTGGTCATTGGGATTCATGCGGCAGGGGGTGGAGAAACTTGTTTCTCGGTGCCAGAATTCTCTCCCATTACCCAACTCAGGGGTAGGCAAAGTTGGCTCTTCTATGACTCGTGGACTTCAACTCCCAGAATTCCTGAGCACAGTCATGCTAGCTCAGGAATTCTGGGAGTTGAAGTCCACCTGTCATAGAAGAGCCAGCTTTGCCTACCCCTGAGTTCCAACTCAATTCTTCTTTTCCTCCTGCAGCCTCTGCCAGCCCTGACCAAATCGCCAGTCTGGATTTCCTGGATGAAGCTACCGCTGTGGTGTGCAGTGCCAAAGGGCAGCTGTTCCTTGTGGACTTCCGGCAACAGCAGGGGATTCTGGGAGTGCTTGAGAAGGCTTGGACTCCTTGGGCCTAGACAGAGGGGCGGAACTGGTGTTCAGGAGTGGGTTCTGGAGGGACCCCACTGATTGCCCGTCTCTCCTCGGGCGGCTTCGTTGTGTTGACGGATATCAGACACCCTTCCAGCCCCTTAAAAATGGCCCAGTGCTGTGCACCCACCTCTAATCTCCATGGGGCAGAGTTGCTGTCCATTCCTAACCCTAACCCTAACCCTCATTTCTGCTCTCGAGATAAGAGGAGAAACGATGCACAAGTCGGTCAATGCTCTGGTCACTGAGTAGCACCAGAATTGTCTCTGAGATGAAAAATGGATTAACAGTTATACGTAGGTATACATATACGAGGGTTCTTCAAATATACAACGCAGGATTCTTTTTGCTTATCAAAATAGTAAAAGGCCCACATTTCTGCTCTCGAGATAAGGGGAGAAACGATGCACAAATCGGTCAATGCTCTGGTCACTGAGCAGCACCAGAATTGTCTCTGAGATGAAAAATGGATTAACAGTTATACGTAGGTATACATATACGAGGGTTCTTCAAATATACAACACAGGATTCCTTTTGCTTATCAAAATGGTAAAAGGCCCTGTAAAATCAGTACTCGGAGACGGCTTCAATGCAATGGGTTTATTAACAGATGATCTTCACTCAAACACGAACAATTCCCAACAAGGGCAACGGCTAACCCGTTGCCCTATTTATACATTTTGTTTAGGCGGGAAAACAATTCTAACAACTGTTTATTTTTGGCGGTTCTTTTATAACAACCGCGCCTTAACCAATCAGTGAATTTTAGCTATTAAATTTTGTCCAGACATAACATCCCTCCCCCCTGGCTTGGTGATTGGTATTTTTATGAGTTAATCAACGTGACGTAATCCTGCATCCTGCATCCTTCTGCAATGTGGCCCCGGCGTTGGCAGCGGCAGCAGTACGCATCCTTGAAGTGACAGCGGTAACGGGGGTGGTTTCCGTTGCATCCAGCGCATTTGGAGGGGCGTCTCGGGTCTCTAGCGTCCTTCTCGGATGATTTTCGGATTTGAAGGCAGGAATCTTCATCTTGGCATGAGACATGTTGTCTGCCGTCATCGGAGCATGCTGACCATTCTTTTTCCTCAGGAATGTAGTTCACAGCGGGGGTAGAACGATTAATTTCTGCCACTGAGGTTTCGGAAACTTCAGACGCTTTTGCCACCTTAAGGACGTCTTGGAGCGTAGCGGCTTCATCCACTAGGTATTTTTTCTGTAGAGTGATGTTTCGGAGGCCGAAAATCAGACGGTCTACCAGTTGCTCTTTGGGGTCCTTGAATTTGCATTTGGCAAGGACGGATCGTAGACGGGTGGTAAAATCATTTGTGGATTCGCCGTCGTTTTGTCTCATGAGAGCGAATTGGTGGCGGTAGACTCGAATAGGCGTCGTCGGTTGGAAATGTGCGGCAAGTTTTGCTTGGAGAGTGGCCCAGGAGACGTTTTCCACGGTCTCAGGATCAACTAGTGTGGAGGCTAGGCTGTAAATTGTGGGGCCGCAATAATTGAGAAATATTGCCCTCTTTCTATCGTCATCGGCATCGTGAAGATTACTAGCCTGTAGAAATATGCGAAATTTGGCCATATAGGAAGTCCATGGTTCTAAGTCCGGGTTGTAGAACGCCGGCGCTTGGGCCATTAGGGAGCTCATGGTCTTGTCTGCGGGAGTTCGACCTCCTCGTCGCCACTGTAAAATCAGTACTCGGAGATGGCTTCAATGCAATGGGTTTATTAACAGACGATCTTCACTCAAACACGAACAATTCCCAACAAGGGCAACGGCTAACCCGTTGCCCTATTTATACATTTTGTTTAGGCGGGAAAACAATTCTAACAACCGTTTATTTTTGGCGGTTCTTTTATAACAACCGTGCCTTAACCAATCAGTGAATTTTAGCTATTGAATTTTGTCCAGACATAACAGGCCCTCATTTCTGCTCTCGAGATAAGGGGAGAAACGATGCACAAGTCGGTCAATGCTCTGGTCACTAAGCAGCACCAGAATTGTCTCTGAGATGAAAAATGGATTAACAGTTATACGTAGGTATACATATACGAGGGTTCTTCAAATATACAACCCAGGATTCCTTTTGCTTATCAAAATGGTAAAAGGCCCTCATTTCTGCTCTCGAGATAAGGGGAGAAACGATGCACAAGTCGGTCAATGCTCTGGTCACTGAGCAGCACCAGAATTGTCTCTGAGATGAAAAATGGATTAACAAAATATGTGTATGCAAAGACAAGGCCAAGGAATAGAGCACAGCCAAGCAGGAACATCATCAGGATTTTGGCTGCTGTCCACAACCAATCCCGAACCTTTTTTTCCTTTGACTCATCTCCCACCAGCCTGAGCTCCAGTTGTTCATGCGTCGAGATGCCTATTGGTGTCTGGTCCAGCTGTCCAGAGGAGGCCTGTTGGACGCAGAGGTCCTGTTGCTTCTGCAGGTCTTTGATGCGCTTCTTCCAGTCGTCTTGGACTGTCTGAAGATTTGTGACTTTGTCCTTCAGTTGGCCGGAATGGATTCTCTCCACGTGGTAGTTGTGCTCCATCCTCTCCAGTTTGTCCTCCAGGTTACGCAGGTAGTTTTGAACCTCCGAAGGAAGGTTCCGCATCTGTTTGAGTTCATTCTCTTGGGCGGGCTGGTTCTCTTTGAAGACGGCCACCTGGCTGGTGACCTCCTGCATTTCCTGGTGGAGTTCTTCGTTGGCTTTCACAAAAGACTTGTTCTGCAGTGCTAATTCCTGGATCACCGTGTTGGCCTGGTCCAACCTTTCTCGGATGTCCTCCACAGTTTTCTGCAAGTGTTCTATGGCGGACTTCAGGTAACCCATTGTTTCCCTGAGAGACCTCTGCTGCTCTTTGATGCATTCCTTGTCCTTGAGGAACATCTTGTTCTCGGAGTCCAGGAAGGCAAAAGTCCCTTTCATTTCTTCTATCTGGAGACGAAGACTTCTATGGGCTGCTGAGATGTCTTCCAAGGGTTCTACAGTCATCAGAGATTTTTTCAAGGTGCTATGCTTTTGGGAGAAATGGAGAGACATCAAAAATAACTATTAGTACACCAATGTCTTTTAAATTTCTCTTTTTAAAAAAAAAATCTGTATTGAGTTTTTACATATAAAAATAGACAGAAAAGAAAAAAATAAACAAACAAAATATACAAAGACAAAGGAAGAAAAAAAGAAAAACAGACAAATGAACATATAGAAACATAGAAGACTGACGGAAGAAAAAGACCTCATGGTCCATCTAGTCTGCCCTTATACTATTTCCTGTGTTTTATCTTAGGATGGATATATGTTTATCCCAGGCATGTTTAAATTCAGTTACTGTGGATTTACCAACCACGTCTGCTGGAAGTTTGTTCCACGGATCTACTACTCTTTCAGTGAAATAATATTTCCTCACATTGCTTTTGATCTTTCCCCCAACTAACTTCAGATTGTGTCCCCTTGTTCTTGTGTTCACTTTCCTATTAAAAACACTTCCCTCCTGAATCTTATTTAACCCTTTAACATATTGAAATGTTTCGATCATGTCCCCCCTTTTCCTTCTGTCCTCCAGACTATACAGATTGAGTTCATCAAGTCTTTCCTGATACGTTTTATGCTTAAGACCTTCCACCATTCTTGTAGCCCGTCTTTGGACCCGTTCAATTTTGTCAATATCTTTTTGTAAGTGAGGTCTCCAAAACTGAACACAGTATTCCAAATGTGGTCTCACCAGCGCTCTATATAAGGGGATCACAATCTCCCTCTTCCTGCTTGTTATACCTCTAGCTATGCAGCCAAGCATCCTACTTGCTTTTCCTACTGCCCGACCACACTGCTCACCCATTTTGAGACTGTCAGAAATCACTACCCCTAAATCCTTCTCTTCTGAAGTTTTTGCTAACACAGAACTGCCAATGCAATACTCAGATTGAGGATTCCTTTTCTCCAAGTGCATTATTTTACATTTGGAAACATTAAACTGCAGTTTCCATTGCTTTGACCATTTATCTAGTAAAGCTAAATCATTTACCATATTGCAGACCCCTCCAGGAATATCAACCCTATTGCACACTTTAGAGTCATCGGCAAATAGGCAAACCTTCCCTACCAAACCTTCCCCTATGTCACTCACAAACATATTAAAAAGAATAGGACCCAGAACAGACCCTTGTGGCACACCACTTGTAACCTGTCTCTGCTCAGAATACTTGCCATTAACAATGACTCTCTGATGTCTATGCTTCAGCCAGCTTGAAATCCACTGAACTATCCAGGGATTAAGTCCAATCTTCACTAATTTATCTATCAGCTTTTTATGTGGAACTGTATCAAAGGCTTTGCTGAAGTCCAGATAGGCAATATCCACGGCACCACCTTGATCCAACACCTTTGTGACATAGTCAAAGAAATCAATGAGATTAGTCTGACATGATTTGCCTTCAGTAAAGCCATACTGATTTGGGTCCAATAAGTTATTGTTTTTTAGGTACTGATTTATCCTCTTTTTGAGTAGAGTCTCCATCATTTTAACTATAACTGATGTCAAGCTAACTGGCCTGTAGTTACCAGCTTCTTCTCTACTGCCCTTCTTGTGGATAGGCACAACACTGGCCATTCTCCAATCCTCAGGAACATCTCCTGTTAACAGGGATTGGTTAAACAAATCAGTCAAGGGGGTAGCAATGACAGATCTGAGTTCTTTAAGATTTGGCAATTTCTTCCTCTTTTGAGGCTTTAGCAGCATGTATTATCTGTTTCGCCTCCTTCTGTCTCATTTTATACACCTCTCTATCAGCTATACTTCCAGACTCTTTATACCTCCTATAGGCAGCCTTTTTTTCATTGACTATAGCCTCTTACATCATTGCTAAACCATAGCGGTTTCTTCTTCCTTTTACCTTTAGTTATTTGCCTTACATACAGTCCTGTGGCTTTTAAGATGGTCTTTTTTAATACAGTCCACTGGGTGCTCGTTCCTGCCATTTTATCCCTCCCCTTTAATTCATTATTTAAATATTCCCCCATTGCATTAAAATTTGTTTTTCTGACATCCAATACTTTGGTTGCAGTATAGGATTGCTCACAATCAGTTTTTACATCAAACCACAAACATAGATGGTCACTGCAACCTAAATTTTCTCCCACCTTGACCTCTGAAACCCAATTCCCATTCGTAAAAACTAAATCTAGAATATTCTCCCCTGTAGTTGGTGTCTTAACCAGCTGTGCCAGAGCTGCTCCTGTAAAGGCCTCTACTATATTCTTACTTTTGCATGTAAGGGCGCTGGGGATATTCCGGTCAACATCAGACATGTTGAAATCACCCATAACCACAATATTTCCCTTTACTGCCATTTGGGTAATTTCATCCACCATCTTGTTGTCATATTCCTCAGATTGCCCTGGAGGCCTATAGATCACCCCAATTCTAATGATAGAACCATCTTAATTTTGCATGCAAATCCAGAGTGTCTCCAGATCTTTACATGTATTGTGAATTAGTGTTGTTTTTAGACTTTCTTTAACATAAATGGCTACTCCACCTCCCTTTCTCTCTATTCTATCCTTCCTATACAGTGTATATCCTGGTATGGATATTTCCCATTCATTAGAATCCTTAATTAACATGTCTCAGTTATGGCAACCAGATCCAAATTATCTCTAGATATTATGGCCATTAACTCACAGAGCTTGTTGCTCAAGCTTCAAGCATTCGTGCACATTACCCGAAGAACATTATTTTCATTATTAGTTTGCCCCTTATCATCAACAACTACATCTTTTCTATTTACAGCTCCCTTTTCATAAGCTTCCAGAAACTGATTTATCCTCATTGGTTGGGGACAGAAATCATCCACATCAGTTACATCTCTGTCCCCTTTACCTAGTTTAAATGCCTGTCCAAAAAAGTTCTGAATTCCTCACCGAGCACCTGGGTACCTCTGTATGATGGATGCAAACCATCCCTCTTAAACAACTCCCTATTAGACCACCTACTGACATCATGACTTACATAGCCAAAACCTTCAGCTTTACACCACTGCCTTAACCACACATTAAACTCTGATACAAGTTGTTTTATCCTCCTGGCCACAAACTGGTAATACCTCTGAGAAAGTCACTGAATCAGTTATTTTACCCAGCTCCACACTTAGACATTGAAAATCTCTTTTTACTACATTAACATTTCTCTGGCACAAATCATTTGTGCCAAGATGCACCACCACATCAACATTATTACCTTTACTCACAGCCTTGACAATGTTTGTAATCCGCCTCCTGTCCCTGCTGGCAGTGGCCCCTGGGAGACACCTCATCACCTTCACCACATCCTTACTCAGTCCCAAATCAACACCTCTAACAGTCGAGTCACCCACAAGAAAATGTGTCCTCTTTTTATTTCTACTAACTGCACTTGATGGATTGGTGACACTATACATCTCATTTACAACAACTTCTCCTTTGAATATCCCCTCATTCTCCGCCTGAGGGGCCTTGCTAATACCTACAACAGCCTTACTATTTAAATCTGCAAGAACATTATAGGAATTTGATACAGAGAGATGGAAATTGCTATGTTTTTGCTTGACTGCACGTAATCTTCCGGAACCGACAGTTGTCCACACAGCCCTCCTCCTCGGGGGGGTGCTGTGGAAGTGGAGGCTGCACACATGGCTGCATTACAGCACGTGGCTGGGACAAAATTTCCATTTCTGCCTGCAAGCTACAAACTAAGGACTGCAATCTAGAGATCTCGCCATAGAAACTAGATGTCCTTATGCAAAGAGGGCAGCACCCCAAGTTCCACAAGGTACTACGGAACACAACAGCCAAACAAGTGTTACACTGCACCAAGCCAGTCATCTTAACACTGTATTGAAATACAAGTACTCAGCAAGAAAATCAGCAACCCCTATTGCTACCAAATTTTGCTGATTTTGGTTTATAGTATATGAGTCGCGCGCCGTCAGTAAATTCAATAAAATTCAAAAAAATACAAAATGTAAGGAGCACTATCTTTATGTTCTCTCTCTCTGTGATCTGAAAGTCAAACAACATATAAAACATATTCAGTTTCAGTAGTGTTCTTTATATGCACATAGATATAGTTATTTGCTTATCATCAATTAATATTTTCTCTCACTACGTACATACATTTATTTGTTATGTTGAAGACATAATTTGTCAACCATACTATTGACTATCACTATCAAGTGACCTAATATTAAGTATTTGTAACTAGTAATTTCTACCTTTGTGGTCACCACGGCCATCAAACTGGGATATTTTGAGGTCAGTGTTTGGGCTCCTAATTTACAGATGTTTTTTAGTGCACATTATTGTTAGCTGGCTGACTCCCGACCCCTTATGGAGGTGTGTATCCAGTGATGGACTCCTACGGGTATGGTCAGTTATGCAGAACAAGTAGAAAATTTTTAGTCAGGTAGGCAGAACTAGTAGAAAAATTTTGATTTTTTTTCTTTTTTTCCCTTCTGGGCTCCGGGTATGTTTTTCCTATTGCACTAAATGAGGTTGAATGTGTATAATTTTAGAAGAGATGTGTGTGTCTACCAGTGATGGGCCCCAGCCTAAACAGTAGGGAACGCTGTTCCGGTGGCGGCCATGTAGCGCATAGTGTAGCTCCGGTGGCGATGCTGGGCGTGCATGTATGTGCATGCGCCATTGGCATTTTCCCGGACCTACGCCTGCCCTGCCGCACCATGAGCACTGCCTTCCCCTGCCGTTTGTCCCTTGCTTGCCTCTCGCGCCGGCTCACCACCCGCATGGAAATGGGCAAACAAGCAAGTGCCCACTCGGCACTGCCCGCCACCGTTTGCCCACCCACCACCTGCTTGCTGCCATTCACTCACTCGCCTCTCGCTCTTGGAGTGAATGGTGGCAGTGCTGGAAGTGGGGGGAGCCGGTGTGGGAGGCAAGCGAGTGGCGAGTGGCGGGGAAGGCAGCGCTCGCGGCAGGGCAGGCGTAGGTCCGGGGAAGCGCCAGTGGCATGTGTACGCCCGGCATCGCCACCGGAGCTAGGTTACTGGAACGGCCCAAAAGCATGCCCCCTGCTTCCCTCTGGGTTACTGGAACGGGCCGGGAGTGCGCGTGAGCACAATTTCCAGAGGTTTTTTGGCTTCTGCGCATGCGCAGAAATGAAAAAAATCAGAAATCGCACTTGCGCGCATGCATGCACACACAAGGGCGGAAGCAGGGACATGCTCCCAGCCCGTTCCAGTAGGGATGGGAATGGTAGCCCACTCCTAGTATGTACATACACATACAATTGATATAGTAGATAATGTATATTTTTGTGTGCCTGTGTGTAATAAGTATGCGCACATATGGCATATATAAACAGAATTAAATAGTATAGTTTGGAAGTTTAGTAATAGTAAATATATAGGGAAATTGTATCTCTTTGAGGGAAGGAGAGACCAGGCACCCTAACCCAAACCCTTGAATTGAGTGACATCAAGTTGGTCACCTTTAAGCCAGTCACATGATCTTTAAGCCACCTCCCGGTCACATGATTGTCAAGCCAATCCCACCTGGTCACATGGCCAGCAAGCCACACCCACAAAATAAGCCACGGCCACAATATGATAGTAATAATTTTGGTAGCCCTTCACTCTGTGTACCTTTTCCATGGTAGATGGTGTGATTCAGTCCCAGGTGTGGAGGTTTCTACTGAAGCAGGTATGACCACTTCTTTACTGTAGTGTTGAACCCCACTTTTCTAACTTCGCCCCCTATACAAGTAAATACTAAATAAAACAATTTTACAGTCGCTTTTTCTTTCTTATCTGGATATTTTGAACCTGATCTCGCAAGTGCTGCCATCCAGAATAGTCAACAATGCTGGAAATGTTGACACTTGCCATGGTCCTCCAGCCAATGAGATTCAGAGGAGCAAGTGATGTCACAAACAGTGGCTTGGATTTAGCTTGAACCTGAAATTTTGGGGGAAAACCAATCCTCTGGTTGCCTTTACATGAGAGGGCCTGGCCCATTTAATTTTAGTAGCAAACTAGTAAGACATTTTGGCAAGCAAGCCATGAATTAGCTTGAACCAGAACTAGTCCATCTAAATCATTTTATATAAATGTTGGCTTAATAGAGCCATTCTTAAAATCAGCAAGCAGCTACTTTCATAGATACCCAAAGATGCTTCCTATACCCTACGTATACCCTACGTAGCTTCTTCCCCGGTAATATCCCTTCACGGCACCGGACCAGGGTATCTACGAGACCGCCTTCTGCCGCACGAATTCCAGTGACTGGTTAGGTCCCACAGAGTTGGTCTCCTCCGGGTCCCATCAACTAAACAATGTCATTTGGTGGGACCCAGGGGAAGAGCCTTCTCTGTGGCGGCTCCGACCCTCTGGAATCAGCTCCCTCCAGAGATTAGAACCCCACCCTCCTTGCCTTTCGTAAACTCCTTAAAACCCACCTCTGTCGTCAAGCGTGGGGGAACTGGAACATCTCCCCCTGCCTATGTAATTCTTTGTGTATGTATGTTTTCATATATTGGGGTTTCTTGCTTTTTTTTTTTTAGACTTTTTAAATGTATTGTTATTTTAGATTCTATTAGATTTGTCATTATATATTGCTTTTATCATTGCTGTAAGCCGCCCCGAGTCTACGGAGAGGGGCGGCATACAAATCTAATAAATAATAATAATAATAATAATAATAATAATAATAATAATAATAATAATAATATCACTCTACAAACCAAAGCATACAAAACTTTCACCAGACCAATCCTTGAATACAGCTCATCTGTCTGGAACCCACACTGTATTTGGGACATAAATACATTAGAAAGCATCCAGAGATATTTTACAAGAAGAGTCCTCCACTCCTCTACTTGCAACAGTATATCGCAACCAGACTTGAAATCCTAGGCTTAGAAAGCTAAGAACTATGTCACCTCAAACACGACCTAAGCATAGCCTATAAAATCATCTGCTACAACGTCCTTCCTGTCAACGACTACTTCAATTTCAACCACAACAACACACGAGCACACAACAGATACTTAAAGTAAACCGCTCCGAACTCGACTGTAGGAAATATACTGCTCCAAAAAATAAAGGGAACACTCAAATAACACATCCTAGATCTGAATGAATATTCTCATTGAATATTTCATTTGCACAATCATTCCATTTGCACAACAGCATGTGAAATTCAGGGGTAGGCTGCTGCCCGGTTGGAGCTGGGAAACGCAGTGAGGTAGCGAAAATAAAGCTCCAGCCCAGAGCACTCAATTTGCACAGAAAGATGTTGAAAGAAAATGCAGGGCGTCCTGCATAACCCACGCCCACAGTATGGTAGTAAAAATTTTGGTAACCCTTCACTGGTGAAATTGATTGTCAATCAGTGTTGCTTCCTAAGTAGAAAGTTTGATTTCACAGAAGTTTAATTGAAGTTATATTCTGTTTTTTAAGTGTTCCCTTTTTTTTTTTTGAGCAGTGTACAACTTTAATAACCGAGTAGTTGATGCATGGAACTCACTTCCGGACTCTGTAGTATCCTCACCTAACCCCCAAAACTTTACCCTTAGACTACCCACTGTTGACCTCTCCCAATTCCTAAGAGGTCAAGGGGATGCATAAGTGCACCAGCGTGCCTATTGTCACCTGTCCTAATGTTTCTCTCTCACTAATTTCATGTATAACATTGTTATATCTTTGTTTATTACCATCTATATATACTGCTCAAAAAAAAAATAAAGGGAACACTCAAAAGAACTCATCCTAGATCTGAATGAAAGAAATATTCTCATTGAATGCTTTGTTCTAGGACAAAGTTGAATATGCACAACAGCCTGTGAAATTGATTGTCAATCAGTGGTGCTTCCTAAGTGGACAGTTTGATTTCACAGACGTTGGATTTACTTGGAGTTATATTGTGTTGTTTAAGTGTTCCCTTTGTTTTTTTGAGCAGTGTTATGTATATTAGGGGGTTGGACTAGAAGACATCTTAGGTCCCTTTCCAGCTCTATACCTAATTAAATTAAATTAAATTAAATTGAATGAATTAAATTAATTGAATTGAATTAATTGAATCGAATGAAAGGTTGATCCACTGCATTCATTCACAAGACAGGAGGGAAGAAGTCCAGTCTTTCCTGCAAGGAGAGACAAACTGTACATTTTATTCCAGGAATACTTAAGATAGAGTTAACTTTAGGTGAGT
This sequence comes from Erythrolamprus reginae, assembly GCF_031021105.1. Classification (NCBI taxonomy): domain Eukaryota; kingdom Metazoa; phylum Chordata; class Lepidosauria; order Squamata; family Dipsadidae; genus Erythrolamprus; species Erythrolamprus reginae. Next base: position 92,302,895 of record NC_091953.1, read on the forward strand.
GTTCCTGCGTGTATTGTGCCAAACCCAATGAGTCAGTCCCTTCTGCCCGCAGGCGTGCAGAATCTTGGCTAACGCTGACCCGGACCAGATCACAAACCCCATTGTCCACAGCCAACGCACAAAGCGACAACCTACTAATTCCCTCAACTCTGTCAACCTTTTTATTATGCCTGCACTTCTATTTCTACTAGTTTTTTCTCATTATTCCCATCATCCTTTTCCTCCCACTTAGGACCCTATGACTGTAACTTGCTGCTTGTATCCTAAGATTTTTATTAATATTGTTTCTTCATTGCTTATTTGACCCCTATGACAATCATTGTGTTGTATCTTAGGATTCTTGACAAATCTATATTTTCTTCTATGTACACTAAGAGCATCTGCACCAAAGACAAATTCCTTGTTTGTCCAATCACACTTGGCCAATAAAGAATTCTATTCTATCTATTCTACACCACCGGACGAGCTCTCTCACACGCTCTCTGCTGCCACCTCCTGGCCTGATCTGGGAAAGACCGGAGGGGCGTGTTGAACTCCCAGCGCGATGGGAGTTCCACCTCGTTGTCTGTGGAGCAGAGGTCTTCAAACTTGGCAACTTTAAGACTAAGCTGGCTGGAGAATTCTGGGAGTTGAAGTCCACCAGTCGCCAAGTTTGAGGACCCATGCCGGCTGGAGAGGCTTTTGCAACCCTTTGCATCTTTGCCTAGGAGGGAGGAGCTCTTGGTGGTGGTGGGGTGCTGAAGCCCCTCCCCAAGTCTGCCCCTCCCTCCTCCCCTCCTCTCCTCCCCCATCGGCTTTTTTATAAAAAAATATTTTTTTAAATCTTTCTCCACATCAAAAACATACATAGAAACATATAAGATTGACTGCAGAAAAAGACCTCCTGGTTCATCTAGTCTGCCCTTATACTATTTCCTGTATTTTATCTTAGGATGGATATATGTTTATCCCAGGCATGTTTAAATTCAGTTACTGTGGATTTACCAACCACATCTGCTGGAAGTTTGTTCCAAGCATCTACTACTCTTTCAGTAAAAAAATATTTTCTCACCTTGCTTCTGATCTTTCCCCCAACTACCCTCAGATTGTGCCCCCTTGTTCTTGTGTTCACTTTTCTATTAAAAAACACTTCCCTCCTGAACCTTATTTAACCCTTTAACGCAGAGGTCCCCAAACTAGGCAACTTTAAGCCTTGTGGACTTCAACTCCCAGAATTCTCCAGCCAGCATAGCTGGCTGGAGAATTCTGGGAGTTGAAGTCCACAAGTCTTAAAGTTACCTAGTTTGGGAACCCCTGCGTTTAACGTATTTAAATGATGTTTCAATCATGTCCCCTCTTTCCCTTCTGTCCTCCAGGCTATACAGATTGAGTTCATTAAGTCTTTTCTGATAAGTTTTATGCTTAAGACCTTCCACCATTTGACATAAGATGACATTTGACATGACATAACATCAGGTACATACCTATCACCCATTTCCTCCAACTTATGACTGTATGACTAACTTGAATTGAATGGGTATGAGTATTTTTATGGTCTTATTTTATTTTTATTTATCTGTTTGGTCAAGTGCATATTGGGGGTATGTAAAGCTATACAATAATATTCACATACATGATACTAGTAAAAAAATTAAAAGAAAAAAAGAAAAATTAGGACAGGGGACGGAGGGCACGCTGGTGCACTTATGCACGCCCCTTACTGACCTCTTAGGAATTGGGAGAGATCAACAGTGATTAGTCTAAGGGTAAAGTTTTGGGGGTTGGGTGATGATATTACAGAGTCAGGTAGTGAGTTCCATGCATCAACTACTCGGTTACTAAAGTTGTATTTCCTGCAGTCGAGTTTGGAGCGGTTTACATTAGGTTTATATCTGTTGCATGCTCGTGTGTGGTTGTGGTTGAAGCTGAAGTAGTCGTTGACAGGAAGGACATTGTAGGAGATGATTTTATGGGCTATGCATAGATCGTGTTTAAGGTGACGTAGTTCTAAGATTTCTAAACCTTTTATTTATTTATTAGATTTGAATGCCGTCCTTCTCTGAGGACTCGGGGCGGCTGACAGCATATCATATAACAATACAGCAGAATGGCAAATCTAATTAAATTTAAAATTACAATCTAAAAATCCAATATTTAAAAACCATCATACCAGTTCAATCATACAACATATTCTCATTTCGTTGGCCATGGGGCTAACACCTAATTGCCCCTGATTGGATTCAGGATGTTATATATTGTTATTTTATATGTTGTTAGCCGCCTCGAGTTTGAGAACTACTGCTCTAAATCCTTCCCTGAGTGGATAATTCTAGTTGCAATTTAAAAAAAAATACTTCTATACTTCAATCCAACTTAATAAACAAATATCATCTACTAAATATACTGCTCAAAAAAATAAAATAAAGGGAACACTCAAATAACACATCCTAGATCTGAATGAATGAAATATTCTCATTGAATACTTATTCTGTATAAAGTTGAATGTGCACAACAGCATGTGAAATTGTCAATCAGTGTTGCTTCCTAAGTGGACAGTTTGATTTTACAGAAGTTTCATTTACTTGGAGTTATATTCTGTTGTTTAAGTGTTCCCTTTATCTTTTTGAGCAATGTATAATCATTAATACTTCTCAATTTCATATCCATTACTCTTGGTATATACAGTGGGGCTGGTGTATTAAGTTCTCCCACTTAAAAAGATGAGAGAGGCCTGTAAGCCTCCTATTTTGGTTTTTGGAGGACAGAAGGGAAAGGGGTAAGGGGGAGACATTTAAATATGTTAAATGGTTAAATAAGGTTCAGGATGGAAGTGTTTTAGTAGGAAAGTGAACACAAGAACAAGGGGGCATAATCTGAAGTTAGTTGGAGGAAAGATCAGAAGCAACGTGAGAAAATATTATTTTACTGAAAGAGTAGTAGAGGCTTGGAAGAAACTTCCAGCAGACATGGTTGGTAAATCCACAGTAACTGAATTTTATTATTATTATTATTATTGTTATTTATTAGATTTGTATGCCGCCCCCCTCCGAAGACTCATGCCTGGGATAAACACATCCTAAGATAAAATACAGGAAATAGTATAAGGGCAGACGATCTTCTGTTGTCAATCTTCTATGTTTCTATGTGAGATGGAGCATTGCTGCCTACATTGGGATACAGAATTGATTCAAGCCAGTGACATTTTCCTTTTCCGTTCTTGAAAATGCCTTCCCTCTCCCCAAAAGCTGGGGGTGGTGCAGTGGTTAGAGTGTAGCAGTGCAGGCTACTTCAGCTAACTGCTAGCCACCGACTCAAAGTTGACTTAGCCTTCCATCCTTCCGAAATGGGTAAAGCGAGGACCCAGATTGTTTGGCGGCAATATGCTGATTTTGTAAACTGCTTACAGAGGGCTTTAAAAGCACTATGAAGCGGTATATAAGTCTAAATGCTAACGCTATTCATCTTGCTTAGATACAATGACCTGCATCTCTTTGAACTTCCTGGGCCCACCAGAGTCATCGAATGGACAGGAGACCAACGTGAGTGACCGTTCATTGCTTTTCAATGAGTTGGGGGCAGCTGCGGTGGGGAGGGTCTCCCGAGGAGGGGTCCCACCCACAAAATTGGATCCAGCATGACTTCTGCTAAGCAAGGCATTGGTAAGTGAGTCACACCTGATTTTATGATATTCAGTGTTCCCTCGCTTTTCGCGGGGAATGCGTTCCGAGACCGCCCGCGAAAGTCAAATTTCCGCGAAGTAGAGATGCGGAAGTAAATACACTATTTTTGGCTATGAACAGTATCACAAACCTTCCCTTAACACTTTAAACCCCTAAATTGCAATTTCCCATTCCCTTAGCAACCATTTAGATTATTACTCACCATGCTTATTTATTAAAGTTTAATGAAAAAATATTTATTAAAAGCAGACGAAAGTTTGGTGATGACGTATGACTTCACCGGGTGGGAAAAACCGTGGTATAGGAAAAAAACCCGCGAAGTATTTTTTAATTTATATTTTTGAAAAACCGTGGTATAGACGTTTCGCGAAGTTCGAACCCGCGAAAATCAAGGGAACACTGTGTATTTTTTGCCACGGTTGTTAGGTGTATCACTGTAGTTATTCTGTGAATAATTCACTTGTTCAATGAATAATTCACTTGTTCAATGAATAATTCACTTGTTCAATGAATAATTCAAAGAGCCGGGGTGGTGCAGCAGGTAGAGTGCTGTACTGCAGGCCACTGAAGCTGACTGTAGATCTGAAGGTCAGCGGTTCAAATCTCATCACCAGCTCAAGGTTGACTCAGCCTTCCATCCTTCCGAGGTGGATAAAATGAAGACCCGGATTGTGGGGGCAATAGCCTAGCTTTGTTAATAAGTGCTATTGCTAACATGTAAGCCGCCCTGAGTCTAAGGAGAAGGGCAGCATAAAAATTGAATGAATGAATGAATGAATGAATGAATGAATGAATGAATGAATAAATAAATTTGGCTTCCCTTTTTCTGTGCCATGGTGACTTCGAATGATTGCTCGATGAGTGGTTGTAAGTTGAGTTGTAAGTCTGGCGGTTTGCCTGTTTGCAACGCTGAGACTCATTGTGATTTGCTCCCTAGGCATTTGTGTGGCTGGATACGAGAATGGGAATAGGAACGAAATTCTGCAGCTGCTTCTGCCTCCGAGGCTGATCGCGAAACAAAATAAGGTAGAGATTACCCTGGGCAGGGTGGTATGCAACTTGGTGGCTCTCTGGGGCAAAAGTGCCCTGTGGAACTCCCCTCCACTAGATGTAGGGACTGCTGTTAACTAAGCTGTTCACCTGGATGGCTTTCTCGAGAAATTGGATAAATTCACCCAGGATAGAGAACCCAATATCGGGATTTGCATTACAAGGCGGTTCCCAACTTACAACCGCAATGGAACCCCAAATTTCTGTGCTCAGCAAGGTATTTGTTAAGTGAGTCTTGCCCCTTTTTGTGATGTTTCTTGCCACTGTTGTTAAGTGAATCACTGCCATTAGTAACAAGATTGTTAAGTGAATCTGGCTTCCCCCTTGATTTTGGTTGTCCAAAGGTTGCAACAGGGGATCACATTTTTGTACAGTGGTACCTTGTGATACGAACCCCCCGTGATACGAACATTTCAAGATACGAAATTTTTTGCCTCTTCTTACGAAGTTTTTTTTACTTACGAACCCACCGCAGATCGCAAAATGGCGCTCTGCTGGGCGCCGCCACCCAGCTGCCACCTTTTGAAACAGCCGGGGGCTTCTCAGCATTCTCCCAAACCGGAACCCAAACTTTTGCTGAACTTTTCGGGTTCGGGTTCGGGAGGCCGCCGTGAAGCGCCGCCCCCGCCTGTCACCTTCTGAAACAGCCAGGGGGCTTCTCGGCATTCTCCCGAATGCCAAACCCGGAAGTTCGGCAAAAGTTCGGGTTTGGGTTACGGAGGCCGCCAAGAAGCGCCCAGCTGTTTCAGAAGGTTACAGCTGGGTGGTGGCGCCCGGCAAAGCGCCGTTTTTACAATCGGTGGTGGCATTTTCGGCCAATCTGGAGGCTGAAACGGAGGTGCCAATCTGGCTGTAATGTTCTGAAACAGCTGGGCACTTCTCAGCGGCCTCCGGAACCTGAACCCGAACTTTTGCCAAATTTCCAGGTTCAGCATTTGGGAGAATCCCGAGACCCCCCCCCGGCTGTTTCAGAAGGTGACAGGTGGGGGGCGGCGCTTCTCGGCGGCCTCCCGAACCCGAAAAGTTCGGCAAAAGTTCGGGTTCGCGTGAACGCCGAGAAGCCCCCCGGCTGTTTTAAAAGGTGACAGCCAGGCGGCGGCGCCCAGCGGAGCGCCATTTTGCAATTCCCCCCCTTGCACGCATTAATCGCTTTTACATTGTTTCCTATGGGAAACATTGTTTTGTGTTACTAACTTTTCCCCTTACGAACCTCCTTCCAGAACCAATTAGGTTCGTAAGACGAGGTATTACTGTATTTAGTTTTGCATTTTGTATTTCAGATATACAGTGGTACCTCTACTTAAGAATTTAATTCATTCCGTGACTAGTTTCTTAAGTAGAAAAGTTTGTAAATAGAAGCAATTTTTCCCATAGGAATCAATGTAAAATAATAATAATAATAATAATAATAATAATAATAATAATAATAATAATAATAATAATATTAGATTTGTATGCTGCCCCTCTCCGAGGACTCAAATAATGTGTGCAAACCCATTAGGAAAGAAATAAAAGCTCAGAATTTGGGTTAGAGGAGGAGGAGGAAGAAGAGGAGGACAGTCGCTGCCCAGAGCGAAGGGAGCATTTCTTTTTTCTGGGCGCTGGCAGAGGTTTATTCCCTCTCCAAGTGCCCAGAGAAAGGAAAATGCTTTGATCGCTCTGGACTGCCAAAGCCTCCTTAAGCACCATTGAAATATATAGAACCTCTAGTAATTACAGGATACGTTGATATTGGATTAAGTAATCTAATGTAGAAGTGAAAGTTTGAACTAAGATTGGCATAATAGAGAGTTTGATATTCTTTATACTGATGTAATGTAATTTTTTTTAGTGTAAGGTGGGAAAAAGATTGTTTTTTTCTTTTTTTGAGGTTTTCTCATTTGATAATATTATATACGTTCTATAGAATGCTTTTTTTAAGGGAAGAAAGATACCGTATATACTTGAGTATAAGTCGGCCCGAGTATAAGCCGAGACACTTACTTTTGCCACAAAAACTGGGAAAACCTATTGACTCGAATATAAGCCCAGGGTGGAAAATACAGTGGCTACTGGTAACTTATAAAAATTGAATATTCTTCTATTGTAGCTTCTTAAAATTGTTTTTGTAGAAGAATTAAAAAAACATATCAAGAACGGTTGCAAGAACTGGGTATATCTAGTTTAATGAAAAAAAAGGACCAGGGGAGACATGATAGCATTCTTCCAATATCTCAGGATTTGCCACAAAGAGAGTCAACCTATGCTCCAAAGCACTGAGGGCAGAACAAGAAGCAATGGGTGGAAACTAAAAAAGGAGAGAAGCAACTTAGAACTAAGGAGAAAATTCCTGACAGTTGTAACAATGAATCTGTGGAACAGCCTGCCACCAGAAGTTGTGAATGCTCCAACACTGGAAGTTTCTAAGAAGATGTTGGATACCCATTTGTCTGAAGTAGTGTAGGGTTTCCTGCCTAGGCAAGGGGTTGGACTAGAAGACCTCCAAGGTCCCTTCCAACCCTGTTGTTATTATTATTATGTAACTTTTTTCCTTCCAAAATGTTTTTTTATTTCTTGCATCTTTCTTCCTCCCCTTCCAAAATCATTTTTTTTCTAAATTCCAAAACCCTCTTAAAATATCTTTAGGAATGTTATCTTAATCTTAAAACCTGTTATCTTTATCTTCAATACAATATCATTATAATTTTCTTACTAATTGGGATTTCATATATTCTTTCAAAACAATTGCTTAAATCAAACTTCCATATAATAAATATTCAGATTTCCCATTTAAAACATCTTTCATAAGTTAAAATCATTACTATCTCAATAGATGAGTAAATAACAATTGGGGGTTACTCAATCATTAATTGTAAAATCTTTCTTCTATATGATATTTATCTTGCATAAGGAGAAACCATACTCTTAAAAAAGGTAAATCTAGTCATATTAATTATGTAGAACAAATGATTAATGACAAAATTCATACTCTTAATAATATTATCCTAACCTTTGTATTGTTTTAAACAAGTCAGCATTAACAATCCTCTTGCGTATAAGTATATTTGTAAGAAAAAGTTTAATTACACAGAATTATCCCCACTTGAAGCAACAATTTCTTACAAAATAACCTATCCTGTTAATCAAATATAAATGGGTAACTTACATTTTACTTGTACATTTTATTTACTTGTAAAATATTGTTGTTGGCTTGATCAGAAGAGAAAGCCATGGTTCCTTCCTTCTGAAAGTCTCTTCAACCCTTCCGCCCCTTCCCCCAGTGCTTCCTGTAGAGGAGGAGCTGTGATTGTTACAGCCTGATGCCAATCAGATAGCTCTCTCAGTGCCTCCTTTCTGTATAGAGGAGGATCTGTGACTGGTTCAGCCTGCTGCTAATCAGGCAGCTGAGGGGTATTGCCAAGAGCAGAAAGAAAAAAAAATCTTGTGTTGCCAGCCATGAGGTTTCTTTCCTTCCTGCCTTTCACATCTGAACTGTGGAGCTTTGGAAAATGCTGCAGGGCAGTTTTCAGGTCAGTGAAAGTCAATGACTCTAGTATAAGCCGAGGTTGGATTTTTCGGCACATTTTTTGTGCAGAAAATCTCGACTTATACTCGAGTACTGTATATACGGTAAGCCCCCATTGAATGATTAATAGAAAAAAGAATTTTTTAATATATGTTTTATTTTAAGCATGGTTTTAGTGTTTGTACTTATGTACTGTTTTTTATTCTATGTTGGAGAAAAATAAAATTTGTATTTTGGGAAAAAAACATGACCTTGTTGAGACATAGCAACGGACATAAGTATCAACCAGTTGCCAAGCATTTGAATTTTTATCACATGATCATGGAGCGGCTTATAAAGATTGTGTGAAAAAAATAGTTGTAAGTCACTTTCCCCCCCACTGCCATTGTAGGTTTGAACGGTCACTAAAGGAATTGTTGTAAGGCGAGGACTACCTTTATACAGAGGCTATTAGTGTGCTGCGTGCGCAGCTTTCATTTTCCTGCAGGCGCGTCCCAGTGTGTTTTTGCAGAAGGGAAATGCAAATTTCCCCTTTATTTTATTATATTTTGTTTTGTTTTTCGTTATGTTATCTTGCTGTTCTGGTCTGTTTTATTTTCTTTCAATATGACAAGTGGATTTCTTGGTCCGTTGTTTGTTTGTTTTTTAATGTTTTATTTATTTATTTATTTATTTATTTTTATTTATTAGATTTGTATGCCGCCCCTCTCCGAAGACTCGGGGCGGCTCACAACAGTAATAAAAACAATATAGTAGTAGAACAAATCTAATATTAAAAAACATATAAAACCCTATCATTATTTAAAAAACCAAACAGCACATTCGTACCAAACATAAAACAAAGTATAAAAAAGCCTGGGGGAAAGGTGTCTCAACTCCCCCATGCCTGGCAGTATAAGTGAGTCTTGAGTAGTTTACGAAAGACAGGAAGGGTGGGAGTGGTTCTAATCTCCGGGGGGAGTTGGTTCCAGAGGGCCGGGGAAGCCACAGAGAAGGCTCTTCCCCTGGGGCCCGCCAAGCGACATTGTTTAGTCGACGAGACCCGGAGAAGGCCAACTCTGTGGGACCTTATCAGTCGCTGGGATTCGTGCGGTAGGAGGCGGTTCCGGAGGTACTCTGGTCCAATGCCATGTAGGGCTTTAAAGGTCATGACCAACACTTTGAATTGTGACCTGAAACTGATCGGCAGCCAATGCAAGCCACGGAGTGTTGAAGAAACGTGGGCGAATCTTGGAAGCCCCACAATGGCTCTCAGGGCTGCGTTCTGCCCCATGTAGAGAGGGTTGCAGTAATCGAACCTCGAGGTGATGAGGGCATGAGCGACTGTAAGCAATGACTCCCTGTCCAAATAGGGCTGCAACTGGTGCACCAGGCGAACCTGGGCAAATGCTCTCTTCGCCACAGCCGAAAGAGGATGTTCCAATGTCAGCTGTGAATCGAGGAGGATGCCCAAGTTGCGAACCCTCTCTGAGGGGGTCAGTTGTTCCCCCCCAGGGTAATGGACAGACAGATGGAATTGTCCTTGGGAGGCAAGACCCACAGCCACTCTGTCTTGTCTGGGTTGAGTTTGAGTTTGTTGACACCCATCCAGTCCCCAACAGCCTCCAGGCACCGGCACATCACTTCCACTGCTTCGTTGACTGGACATGGGGTGGAGATGTATAACTGGGTATTGTTTTTAATACATTAAAAAGATATATATTTAAAGATTGTTTCCCGTTTTATATACATTTGTAATTAGTCTTTACTTCAGTGATCAAAAAAAAGAGGAAAACTTACTTCAATCTAAAAGAGATATTAGAATAGCTAAAGTTGTAAATGTATTCATATATTTGCAATGAACCAATTTAAAAAACGTTTTTCATAAGTTCAAGTAATAATATTTTTAATATTTTCTAATTGCATTCTCTTTATCATAAATTTCAATAGATCTGTAATCTGGTATTAGATATCATTCTATCTTATTTCTTTTTTGGAACCATTTGTGCCATTTTCCCCATAGTTTATTATTTTCGTTGTCTTTTGTTCCCTTAATATGCTTTGTCATCTCGTCCATTTCTGCACATCTTTCGATAATTCGACCTACTGAAGAGATATTTTGATTTTTCCAGTTCTGGGCATAAATTATTCTAGTTGTGGTAATTATGTGCGTCACTAGATATAAGGTTTGTCTGGGATAATTTTATACTCTGGTTTCTCTTCAGATCGTATAAATCTTTCGCCTTTCTTGGTTTTTGTAGGGCTTATGTCCAGCGAGAGATTTCAAGGTTCAAATGGGTGGAATCTGTGATCGGCCCATCTACAGTCTCAAACATGTCCCAGGAACCAGGTAGGAGGTTAAGATCCTTGTTTGGGATCCTATCTGTGTGACTTTAATGTAAATGTTAGTTTCAATTGTAGCTGAAGAAACATAGAAACATAGAAGACTGGCGGCAGAAAAAGACCTCATGGTCCATCTAGTCTGCCCTTATACTATTTCCTGTATTTTATCTTACAATGGATATATGTTTATCCCAGGCATGTTTAAATTCAGTTACTGTGGATTTACCAACCACGTCTGCTGGAAGTTTGTTCCAAGCATCTACTATTATTTCAGTGAAATAATATTTTGTCACGTTGCTTTTGATCTTTCCCCCAACTAACTTCAGATTATGTCCCCTTGTTCTTGTGTTCACTTTCCTATTAAAAACACTTCCCTCCTGAACCTTATTTAACCCTTTAACATATTTAAATGTTTCAATCATGTCCCCTCTTTTCCTTCTGTCCTCCAGACTATACAGATTGAGTTCATTAAGTCTTTTCTGATAAGTTTTATGCTTAAGACCTTCCACCATTTTTGTAGGCAGTCTTTGGACCCGTTCAATTTTGTCAATATCTTTTTGTAGGTGAGGTCTCCAGAACTGAACACAGTATTCCAAATGTGGTCTCATCAGCGCTCTATATAAGGGGATCACAATCTCCCTCTTCCTGCTTGTTATACCTCTAGCTATGCAGCCAAGCATCCTACTTGCTTTTCCTACTGCCCGACCACACTGCTCACCCATTTTGAGACTGTCAGAATTCACTACCCCTAAATCCTTCTCTTCTGAAGTTTTTGCTAACACAGAACTGCCAATATAATACTCAGATTGAGGATTCCTTTTCCCCAAGTGCATTATTTTACATTTGGAAACATTAAACTGTAAGTTGAGGACTATATGTGCTGACCAAGCCCTCGGCTGTTATTAATCTCAAGCAAGAGAGTTGCAAAGGTTACATTGCCCTGGAAGTTATGATAAAGCATATAGAGAACGAAGGACTTCGAGGTTGCCTCATTAACCGCACATTCATTCTATGTGTCTTATCTGTTTTTCTCATGCTCATCCTGGTTCAAGGATACTGAACATGAATCTCAGGAGCCCTCAGTGAATTCAACAGACTCCACGTCAAGTCTTTCTGGAGCCTTTTCAGAAGGTCACCAAATTCTCATATTTCATGGGACAGAATTATAAAACAAAATATACTGCTCAAAAAAATAAAGGGAACACTCAAAGAACTTATCCTAGATCTGAATGAATGAAATATTCTCATTGAATACTTCGTTCTGTACAAAGTTGAATGTGATGAAAACATGTTAAATTGATTGTGAATCAATGTTGCTTCCCAAATGGACAGATTGATTTCACATAAGTTTGATTTACTTGGAGTTATATTGTATTGTTTAAGTGTTCCCTTTATTTTTTTGAGCAGTGTATTTGGCTTTCCTGTCATTTTCTGAACATAAAGATCTGGATTAACCTGAAATTGTTGCCATGTTTTTGATTAATAGTGACTTTCTACCGCAGTGGTTTTCTCAATCTTTCTAATGCCAAGACCCCTTAATACAGTTCCTCGTGGTGACCCCCAACCATAAGTCTAGCGCCAGTTCTTCCAACAGAGCTTTAAGCTGATTGGCAGGAAAGTCAGAGGGACACCTCCATTGTCAAGCGCCTAATTGGTCAGATTGTAAAAATATGTTCCAAGGTGCCAGAATAGAAGCTTTAGTTCCTAACACCATGGGAAATTTGTCTTTTCATTTGGTCTTAGATGACCTTTGTGAAATGATGTTTCGACCCCCAAATCCCCAGGTTGAGAACCACTGCTTTACCACATCATTGCCTGTGGAACTCATTGTGACAAGATCTGAGGATAGTTCTGGCTTGGATGGCTTTGAGAGATATGCAACCAAGGAAAATCTATGCTGCATCTTAGTGGGATGATGGGACACCTTTTGCATTCAGGCTAGAATTGTGCCCACCAACATCCTGACCCACCAATTCAGTTTAGCCTCGTTTATAGCGGCTTTTCTCAACCTCACAAGCTTTAAGATAGATGGACGTCAGCTTCCAGAATTCTGGGAGTTGTAGTACATCCCTCTTAAAGTGGACCTTTTGTGTGATAGAGAAGGAATTACCGTATTTTTCAGACTGTAAGACACACCAGAGTGTAATGTAAGAGGCACCTTAGTTTTTGGGGAGGAAGAAGAAGAAAAAATTATGCCTCCCAGCATCCATCTGGATAGCATCTTTAGCAAACAGTTTGGAACAGGTATATTAACCTTGCAAAGCTGGTTTTTCAGCTTTGCAAGGCTCCATTTGAGAGGTTGTTTTTTCAGCTTTGCAAAGCTCTGTTTTAGAGGCTGTTTTTTCAGCTCTGCAAAGCTCTGTTTCAGAGCTTATTTTCAGCCTTGCAAACCTCCGTTTTAGAGGCTGTTTTTTCAGCCTTGCAAAGCTCCATTTCAGAAGCTGCTTTTTCAGCTCTGCAAGGCTCCATTTCAGAGGCTGCTTTTTCAGCTCTGCAAAGCTCCATTTCAGAGGTTGTTTTCAGCCCTACAAAGCTCCATTTTAGAGGCTGTTTTTTCAGCTTTGCAAAGCTCCATTTGAGATACTGCTTTTTCAGCTTTGTAGAGCTCCGTTTCAAAGGTTGTTTTCAGCTCTGCGGAGCTCCATTTTAGAGGCTGTTTTTTCAGCTTTGCAAAGCTCCATTTCAGATGCTGCTTTTTCAGCTTTGCAAGGCTCCATTTGAGAGGTTCTTTTCAGCTTTGCAAAGCTCCCTCTGAGAGGCTATTTCAGCCTCTGAAAGCTCAGTTTGAGAGGCTGGGCAGGGTTACATTCAGTGTTTAAAAAGCACCCAAATTATCACTCTCTTTTAGTAGGGAAAAAGGTGCATCTTATACCGAAAAATACGGTATCTTCACTGCTCCGTTTCTTATTGATTTGTGCTTTCAGCTTGTTGGTAACCAGTGGGCCACCGGACAGTGTACTACAAGTTTGGCGAACTGAACCAGATGAAACAGGTGAACCTCTAAGAAACAACAACACTTCTTAACTGGGTTTCAATTTTATTTTTATTTTTTTTAGGCTCCAAATCTGAAATATTTCCCCCCCCCCCTTTGGTATTGATATAATAAATTGAACATTTCTGAACATAATGATATGAAAATTGAACTTAAAAAATCGATGCTTATTTATTTTACTCAGAAGAAAGCCACTACCCCCTGTCCTGGCTGTGTGTAATTATTTTCACTTTTTATACAGATTTGGCTAAAAATATTCAGAATATCCTTTTGAAAAGCCAGACAACTCATTTTATGAAAGAAATCCATTTTACTAAAAACAAGTATGTAATTTTGAATTCACAAGCATAATTTATATATGAAGGGGAAACATTGCACACAGGCTGGGGGGGGGGGGGGGCAAATAAGCATCATTTTTTTCACTTCAATTTTCATTTAGTTGTGATCAGGAATGTTCATTTTTGTATATCAATGCCAAAGTTATTGAAAATATTTGGAATTAGGAGCCTAAAAAAAATAAATAAAGTGAAGTACTTGAAAAAAACGGGTGGTGGTGGCCCTTTTATCAGCAAAATAAACAAATAAGCATCATTTTTTTCCCAGTTCAATTTTAATATCATTATGTTCAGAAATGTTCAAACTTGTAATACCACACCAAATTTAGTAAAATTGTATGCAGTTTGCAGGCTAAACTATCTATAAATTGAAAACAATTTCACAAAAATGGCGGGCGGGCTTTTATGAGCAAAATAAAAATATAAGCATTAATATTTTCATTTCAATGTTCCTTTCATTGTGTTCAGAAAAGTTCAAATTAGTATCCCAGCAAAAAAAGTTTTCAAAAAGACCAAATTTAAGTACCTAAAATAAACCATTTTAGTCCAGGTCAAATAAACCCAGGAACAGTACAAGTATATAGTCTTTTCGAACAGAACAGCAGGGTAGACACAGTCTAAAAACTTTAATAAATGGGCTTCAGTTGTATATCCCTTTTACTCTTGTTTTTCTCTTGTATCCACATACTAGGACAGCCGTTCCTTAATTTCCTTTTGTTTTCCTTAAACTATTTCAATGTCTCTGTTTAATTTTCATTTGGCAAAATCACTCATCTACCTACATTTTTCTGCTCCTCCAGCACAAATCTTTAGTTTTCTCTTCCCAAATGACTCTAACTTCACAATACCAATCCTTGCAAAAGTGACTGCCGCAGCTAAGGACGACAAAGTTGTCTCCCGTCGCCGCCGGCTGAGGAGATGGTTCTGACTCCCCCTTTCCCCCACTCCTTCTGGATGTTACAACTGGGTTCCAAATGGACCAGGTCTCCAGATGGTGGCGGTATTGGAGTTCCCCTACGGAGCATTGGCCACAACCCTCAATAGAATTTTTTTTAGTTGGCTAAGTGTGTTTAGACACACAAGGAATTTGTGTTCTCAATGTACATAAAAGAAAAGATAAGTTTGTCAAGAATCATAGTCTGGGGACAAATAAGCAATCCAATCATAACAGGAACTACTCAATATAAATTGTAAGGATACAAGTAACAAAGTTACAGTCATACAGTCATTTGTGGGTGTTCAGCCGTAATTACAGGGTAATTAGTCCAGGAAGACACACACCACACGATAAAAGGAAAACCCAAAAGTTTTTATAAACAGAAAAACAGAAACAGCTCCCTTTTTAAATGTCAAAGGGATTTTCTGGTACACACAAGGCACAGGTTAAATGCAATCCAATTGCTCACCCAATAACTGGGAAATTGAGTCCAATTCTAAAGTCCAGAGAGTCCACACACAATCTTGAACAGCACAAAAACCACAATCTTGATGAAACAATGAATCAGATAAGCTACCATGAGGCTAAAACACCAGGTTGCACTTTTATCTTTAGCACTAATTACAGCAGCCCCACCCAACCACAGGTAGCCTCATTTTCTGTTGTAATAATCCTTCAGTTGTTGTCTCCTATGCATCACTCTACGCATGTGTGGATGTGTCATTATTTCTTGTTCAGAATCCAAGGATGATACAGATGATTGATCTCCTCCTGGGTTGTCTGCAAAACTCCCCTCTTCCCTGTCACTCACACTTCCTTGGTCAGAGGAGGCTTCGTCGGCAGATTCCATCGGGAACAAAACAGGCCTGCGGCATGTGGATGTTTCCCCCACATCCACCTGCACATTCTTTGGGGCAGGAGCTGGGTCAGAACTAACCACAACAGTGGGAGGAGATTGCTGAGGGGAACGATGACAAGATTAAAAGTAGTGCAGACTTGGTGAATAGTTTGAGAGTGTTGAGGGAATTATTTATTTAGCAGAGTCATGGAGTTTGGGGAAAACCTGTTCTTGTGGCTAATTGTTCTTGTGTTAGTGCTCTATAGTGTCATTTTGAGGGTAGGAGTTGAAGCAATTTGCATCCAGGATAGGAGGTGTCTAAATATTTTCACAGCCCTCTTTTTGACTCATGCAGGACACAGGTCCCCAATGGAAGGCAGGTTGGTAGCAATTGTTTTTTCTGCTTGTTGTTTTTTCTGATTGTTAAGTGACTCTGGCCTTCCCATTGTCTCTGCTTGTCAGGTAGTTGCAAAAGCACTGCAAGGCACTGCAATCATCACAAACATGAGTCAATTGCCAAGTGTATGAATTTTGATTACATGACCATAAAACTGTCATAAGTCGGGTTTTTTCAGGACTTGTAATTTTTCCACTAAAAGAATGGTTGTAAGTCGAGGACTACTTGTAATAACTAGCAATCATTTTTTTTTCCTAAGGAAGCCTGGCAGTCAACTAGAAAGAGTTTTACATGGAGAAAATTTTCCCAGATAGAAATTACATAAAATCAAGATATGTACTTTTGAGCCACATTTTGGCCAGGGCCATCATTATTGGGATGTATTTGATATCTGGTATTTGAGATAAGTTTCAGGTAAGTGGGACATAATAATGTTCCAATATTTGAGGGGTTCCTACACAGAGCAGGGGGTCAAACTATTTCCCCAAAGCACCAATAGGCAAGACAAAAAACACAGGTTGGAAACTAACCAAGGAAAGGAGTCTTCAGAAGCTGTGGATGCTACATCACTGAAGACTTTCAAAAAGAAACTGGGAAACAATTTGTCTGAAATGTTATAGGGTCTCCTACTCGAGGAGGGGGTTAGGCTAGAAAACCTCCAAGGTCCCTTCTAACTCTATTATTCCATATTTTAAATCCCAAATATAAATCATATGAAAACTAAATGTTCCATCTTTGGCTTTTATCAAAAGATAAGATTTTTAAAAGTTCAGAAAAACGGAAAGAGAAACATAGAAACATAGAAACATAGAAGACTGACGGCAGAAAAAGACCTCATGGTCCATCTAGTCTGCCCTTATACTATTTCCTGTATTTTATCTTACAATGGATATATGTTTATCCCAGGCATGTTTAAATTCAGTTACTGTGGATTTACCAACCACGTCTGCTGGAAGTTTGTTCCAGCGGACGTGGTTGGTAAATCCACAGTAACTGAATTTAACTGAACATAAAAACTGCATCATTGATGTCCTAAATGTCAAAGCCTTATCAATAGACTATTATTTGAAATAAAAATGTTGAGAATGTTGTACTGCTTTAAATGTTCGTGTGTGACATTTTTGCAATGAATTAGCAATATAAAAATAATATAAATACGAGCAGCATTGTAAAATATTAAAAATTCTTATATAGAATATTTACAGGGTTATAAAATAGATATTTATATGTACTGCAAGCATAAGACAGAGGGATAGAATTGTTTTTCTCAAATATTTCTGAATGAATGTCACATATTTTTACATAACTTTAGAGAAGCATAATATTTATTACTTTATCTAATTCTGTTATAATTTTGCTTTTGATTATTTTTTATTAGATATCTACTAATTAAAGTTGCATTATGTATTGTGGGACAAATATTAGTCACTGCCATAAAGTCTTAATGATGTAACTCTCTACAGACCCATGACTAAATTTCCTTTTTCAGCCTAAATTGTTTTTCATGCAAAGTTGCTTATATATACAACTCATCAGCCATGCAAAACCATATGTGAGAGAAGTCAATATGTTTATCAAGAAAATGTGTATACTGTACATAACAAAAAAACTAGGTTAACTGAGTTCATTTTGTCAAATAGGCTAATTTTGAACAACAGTATTTTGCTTACCTCAGTTTACAAAAATCATGAGGTTATTTTCCATCTGTGCAATTCAAAATCATTTAATCAAGAATCTTTTTCCCCCCCAGAGCCATTGTTTCAAGAAATGATCAGTTTTAATACAAATGAGTGATCTACAAAAGCAAGACCTCCTTGCACAAATTTCATTTTAGATTATTTTGACTTTGGCAAACTTGATCCAGGCCAAACTCTCCAGGCTGGCCCTAGAGCGATGACATAAAACTTGGTTCATCAGCCTATTGAAAATAGCTCACTTCAAATCTATATATAAACTATCCCAGTGATTTCATATAGATACTGTATAGCACAAGAAATGACATGTAGGACTGCACATATGGAAGCAGTCTTGCCTACTCTTCCATGCTCAGCAAATGGGATCATTAATACCACTTAAACTTAAATACCACTTCCCAGTGCTTTACAGTCCTCTCTAACTTAGAAATTCCTTCTTTATACTCCCAGCCTTTTCCAAGAGGTTCACCTTGGTTGATGGTGAAGGCCTATGGTTTAGAGGTTTTCGTCCATCTAGGTCACTGCTCATCAAATAGTGGGGCTGGCTCCCACTGGGGTACATGGAGCAATACGGGGGTGGGGGGCACGTGACCCTGGAGAATGTGCTTTTTTTGCTGCAGGGAGTAGGGGTTTTTTGCATCGAACAATAGCACACAGCATAGAGCAGGAGATATGAAGTGCAGATAAAAATCCCTTAAGAAACACTGTGGAAAAATATTTAACAGGGATGGAAAGAAAGGAGGAGAGAGATGGAGATATTGAGACAAATGTCTCTCAAAAATTAAAAAGAGAAAATATGATGAAGCATATGTTACACTTGGCTTCACTGTGACTATGGTGGAAAATGAGGAAAGATCAGTATGTTTCCTGTGTCTAAAAATGTTGCATGAAGCCAAATAAATTAAGGCATCACTTAAACACATTACACCCAAATCACGCTGCTAAACTGCTTGAGTTTTTCAGTGAAAACATGCCAAATATTTCAAACAATCATCACAGCAGAAAGTTGGGGGGAGGGCGCAAAATGTTTACTTCTTCCTAAGGGGAGGGGCTAACAGAAAATAATTGAGAAGCACTGATCTAGTCCTGACATATCATCACCTAGAGCCACTTCCATCTCAAGCCCAGCTTGAATCCTATAATGGTATAAGGCAGTGATGGTGAACCTTTTATTCCTCGGCGGCCGAAAAATCATGCACGCACACTATCGTGCATGTGAGAGTGCCAACACTGATAATTCAATGCCTGGGGAAGGCAAAAACAGCTTTCCCTGTCCCCTGGTGGCCCTCAGGAGGCTGGAAACTGCCTGTTTCCCAACTTATGGTGGGCCCAGTAGGTACTCTGGTCCAATGCCATGTAGGGCTTTAAAGGTCATAACCAACACTTTGAATTGTGACCAGAAACTGATCAGCAGCCAATGCAGGCCATGGAGATGTGGGTGAATCTGGGAAGCCCCACGATGGTTGACCGACACATACATACACATTTGAGCTGAGCTAGGGCAAGGGCTTGCATGCCAGCAGATATGTGCCATAGGTTCACCATCACTGGTATAAGGGATCCAGATAATCTGTTCACATCTCTCATCTGTGCCAGTATTACTGTCTATGGGTATATCCAGACAATATGCCTCAATGGTTTCTGTAATATAATATACATTTTACCTACTTCTACACATTTTGTTTTTTGCTTTGGTGGAACTGACTGTCCCTTCAGCGTCTGGTTTCTGACAGGAAAAGCCGTCACCAGACATGCAAACCACAGTCCTTTAATTTGGAAGGCACTGATGCACATTTCCATCACATTTTACAATGTTTGTCCTCTTAAAGTTCAATGACTATATGCAGGCATTATTACAGGCATTGATCATGTATAGTGACTAAACAAACATAAACCATATTATAACCTGCTAGATACTCAGCTGTTTATGTTTTTGGGGGTTTTGTGTGTGGGTGGAGCTGGTAGAAACTGAAGATGTATTAGCCCCTTGGATAGGTCTGTATAGGTCTGAGTTATTTTGTCAATAAATAAACTGTTCAAAAGATACAGTATGTCCTCCCATAAGGAAGGAAAATGTCCTCTTACAGTGATGGTGAACCGTTTTTTCCTTGGATGCTGAAAAAACTTGTGTGCATGCTATTGCGTATGCGCAAGTGCCCAAACACAATATTCAATGCATGGGGAGGGGGAAAACAGCTTTCCCCACACCCTGAAAGCCCTCTGGAGGCCGGAAACAGCTTGCTTCCCAACTTCTGGTGGGTCCAGTAGGCTCATGTTTCTCCCTTTCCAGGCTCCAAAGGCTTCCCTAGAGTCAGGGGAGGATAAAAACGCCCTCTCCCATCCCTCTGGACGCCCTCCCAGAGCCTCTGTATGAGCCAAAAATCAGCTGGCTGGCACACACACACATGTTGGAACTGAGCTAGGACAACAGCTCACGTGCCAGCAAATATGGCTCTGCATGCCATAGGTTCATCATCACTGTCCTATTACAAAAGGTAGATTAGGAAGAATGACATATCCACTTTAAACTAAAGGGCTTCACTTTGTGTCCACAGTGACCCATGTCTTTAGATGACAGCTACCTGTCCATCTTTCTCAAATCCTGAGTGTGTGCCTTTTTGTTTCACCTTGTCATTAGAGCAGTGCTTCCCAACCTTGGCAACTTGAAGATATTTGGACTTCAACTCCCAGAATTCCCCAGCCAGCGAATGCTGGCTGGGGAATTCTGGGAGTTGAAGTCCAGGTATCTTCAAGTTGGCAAGTCTGGGAAACACTGCATTAGAGTCAAGGAGGGAAGTGTTTACTATCAAAGGGTTAGTTTGGAGAAACAAAATTTCTGCTGTTCCACAGAAGCGTGAGAATCTGGGTCATATCAACAGGTGTGAAAAAAAGGCAGATTGTTTCCACAACAAAGTGTGTGTGGGGGGGGGGGTGTTGGGCTGAGAAATTCATGATTTAATACTGTGAACTGGTGCCTTAGAAATTCAGAGTTAGTTTTACCTTGCCATTACCATGCTATGTGTTCAATAAACAGTAAGATTTTCAGAACTGAAATGATCCTAGATTTTTATTTGGATACTCAAGCTGGATATTGACAGGAACTTTCTCAGTAGAAAGGAAGAGAGGCTCTTTAGAGTCCAATGGTCATTTTCTGATAGGACAAAAGTTACAGCAAGAAAGTTATTGGTGGTTTCAAAGAGATGTCGTGATAATAAAGAACCACTTGAGTTATCATGTTATCACAGCATAGTGTGGACTATCATTGCTCAAAATCAGGAATGCCATTGTCTATCTTCCATAATCCACTGAAGGCAAACTTTATCCTTCATTACAGAGCCAAAATAGAGCTGCTGCTATTTAGACTCTCCCTGGCACTGCATTTCATCGTGGGCAAATGCCCTCACCCCAATGGGTTACTGCAATACGTGTTATGGCAAGAACATTTTCCTCATGTCTGGTTCCTGGTTTGCTGAGTTGCCTCCTTTTGAATCACCTAAAATAATCGACATCTTTTGTAGAAATCTGGGCTGTTGTTTTGTTTTGAAACAGTTGAAATGATCAAAGCTCTGCCAATTCTCCTTACTAGCCCCTATGATGAGAAGAATTATAATCCCTGGTCTTTTCTTATATTCGTTGCTAATCCAGTAATGAATGCATGAAACACGTCTATTTGTTTATTAATTGGATTTCTATACCACCCCTCTCTGAGGTTTGAGGGGAATTCAGCTGAAGAAGTTTCATACAAAAATCTATTGAAGGAAATCACAGATCTGAAGATTCACCCATAGAAAGGAAAATGCTTGGTATTTGTTCTTCTTGTATAGATGGGTGGGGTAAAGAAGCAGGAAATCAACTGATCTGATGATAAGTACCATGGTCAGGACAGTCAATACCAAAAAACAGGGTAGAATAGAATAAGGGATTGATATATGAAAAGATATTTATTTATTTATTCATTCATTCATTCATTCATTCATTCATTCATTTATTTATTTATTGGATTTGTATGCCGCCCCTCTCTGTAGACTCGGGGTGGCTAACAACAGTGGCAAAAACAACATGCGACAATCCAATACTAAAGCAGCTAAAAACCCTTATTTTAAAACCAATCATACATACAAATATACCATACATAAATTGTAGAAGCCTAGGGGGAAAGAATATCTCAATTCCCCCATGCCTGACAACAGAGGTGGGTTTTAAGAAGCTTATGAAAGGCAAGGAGGGTGGGGGCTATTCTAATCTCTGGGGGGAGTTGATTCCAGAGGGCCGGGACCACCACAGAGAAGGCTCTTCCCCATGGTCCCGCCAAACGACATTGTTTAGTTGATGGGACCCAGAGAAGGCCCACTCTGTGGGACCTAATTGGTCGCTGGGATTCGTGCGGCAGAAGGCGGTCCCGGAGATAACCTGGCCCGGTGCCATGAAGGGCTTTATAGGTCATAACCAGCACTTTGAATTGTTACCGGAAATTGATAGGCAACCAATGCAGACTGCGGAGTGTTGGTGTGACATTAAACTGGCTTCATTTCCATCTGTCTTTGGATAGTGCCAGTAGCTTAAAATAGAAGTGGGGAAATGCCCTATCTAGATAATATATTTAAGTATAAGATATCACACTAAGACAAAAGTTGGCCCATGATTTTTCTAATTGTAACATCATTATGAAAGTTGGGTCAGTGGATGGAATAAATGAAAAAAAAATGTTTGAATGAAAAATTGGAGAAGACGACGCTGTAGCTGGGCGATTCCCGGTCCTCCAGGATTGTTTTTGGGAGTTTCGATCGCCCTATCGGGTGACTGTGCACCCGTACAGCCTGCAGTTTTAAAGAGGAACTTCCAGCACACCATTAGGTGGCCGGTGGGCCCCTTGAGAAGCGGGGGAACCCCTCCTGATCATCTCCCAAAGAAATCTGTCTCCGGCAGATCCGGAAGAGTGGTATTCCTGATTTATTAGAGGAAGCCGCAGTAGCGACGAGCACTTGTTGGGCTAGATTTGAAAGACAACGAGCTGGTGGTTTGGATTTTGAAAGTGTATGAAAGTAACCCCTTTGTGGAATTAATTTAACATTTGTTCCTGTAATATCAACGGACTGGTAAGCAGCGACTACAATTTTTTTTCTTGACTGCCTGAGGAAGATGGTGGCAATGACGCAGCACTAAATAGTCGGAGAAGCTTAACGTTCCAGATATTTTCCTTTTGTTGGATTTCGATGCAAAAACCTTAAAGCCACCAGATCATTGAGATACATTGACCACAAAGGGAGAAAGATTTTAGAACGTGTGGAAGGTAAGAGAAAGGAGTTACTGTCAGATTGCTATCGTTGTTTGAAACTTTGAAGGAATCAGGCCCATAACTTTATAACAACTTAATAACAACCGGAATTCTCCACTGATCCCTTCCTTTTTACTTTTCAATTTCTACTCTACAGTATCCTGCGTAACCCCCTTTTTTGTTTTTGGATTTACTACGTTCCTGTCTTTTGATTCTTCTGTTTCAACTACAGTGTTCCCTCGCGGGTTCGAACTTCGCGAAAAGTCTATACCACGGTTTTTCAAAAATATTAATTAAAAAATACTTTGCGGGTTTTTTCCCTATACCACGGTTTTTCCTGCCCGATGACATCATGTGTCATCGCCAAACTTTTGTCTGCCTTTAATAAATATGTTTTTTAATAAACTTTAATAAATAAATATGGTGAGTAATAATCTAAATGGTTTCTAAGGGAATGGGAAATTGCAATTTAGGGGCTTAAAGTGTTAAGGGAAGGCTTGTGATACTGTTCATAGCCAAAAATAGTGTATTTACTTCCGCATCTCTACTTTACGGAAATTCAACTTTCGCAGGCGGTCTCGGAACGCATCCCCCATGAAAATCGAGGGAACACTGTATTGCCTCAAATATTTCGTAGACGTATGTGATTTTACTTACTGGGTTTTCAGACCATACTAAGATGACACGTTTTACTTTTGCATCAACTGGACTAATTATTGGATACTTAGATATTGAACATTTAGAAAATCTTATCATTTGGATTAATTGGATTATATTAAGAACAAGGACTGACTATTTCTCCAGACTAGTTTAAATAATTGTTCAACTACTTGGAACGTACTCTGATTTCATTGAATATAACAACTGACTATTAAGGGTACTTTACGTAATGAATTAAAGAATTATTGAAATAACAATCCGCATATTGGATATATGGGATACTTTGGACGATTCTAAGAAACTATACATACAATATCTACACTTACAAGACCCATTTCAACTTACTACAAGCAACTTACTACAAGCAAATAATAGAACTTGATAAGTACTTAAGAAGAAATTACTGTTATTACTCTTATTACCATTATATATTTATTGCTGTTGGTACTCTTCCACTTTTCTAGTTAGAAAAATATTTAATATTTAATACTTAAAATATTTAATATTTAATACTTAAAATATTTAATATTTAATACTTAAATTTATTTATATTGAATTTATAATACATTTATATTACATTTAGGTTGAATTAGATTAATCTGTATTATCTATTAATATCCCTTACTAGACTTCTCACAAAGTAAATTTCGAACCTGTATTTCTGTTTATTTTCCTTGTTATTAGTTGTAATCTTCTATTTATAGAAATTATAGAATATTTATAGAATATTTATAGAATTTATAGAAGTAATAGAATTATCATTCCAAAGATACATAAACAATAGATATTTATTTAGATATTTATTATATTTATGGGCCCAGCCATTCTTAACAACTATCGGCCAGTCTCCAACCTTCCCTTTATGGGGAAGGTTGTTGAGAAGGTGGTGGCGCTCCAACTCCAGCGGTCCTTGGAAGAAGCCGATTATCTAGGCCCTCAGCAGTCAGGATTCAGGCCCGGCTACAGCACGGAAACTGCTTTGGTCGCATTGATGGATGATCTCTGGCAGGCCCGGGACAGGGGTTTATCCTCTGTCCTGGTGCTTCTTGACCTCTCAGCGGCTTTCAATACCATTGACCATGGTATCCATCTGTGCCAGCTGGAGGGGTTGGGAGTGGGAGGCATTGTTCTTCAGTGGTTCTCCTCCTATCTCTCCAGTCGGTCGCAGTCGGTGTTAGTGGGGGGTCAGAGGTTGACCTCAAGGTTAGTCCCTTGTGGGGTGCCTCAGGGGTCAGTCCTCTCCCCCCTGCTATTTAATATCTACATGAAACCGCTGGGTGAGATCATCCAGGGACATGGGGTGAGGTATCATCAGTATGCTGATGATATCCAGCTGTACATCTCCACCCCATGTCCAGTCAACAAAGCAGTGGAAGTGATGTACCGGTGCCTGGAGGCTGTTGGGGTCTGGATGGGTGTCAACAGACTCAAACTCAACCCGGATAAGATGGAGTGGCTGTGGGTTTTGCCTCCCGGGGACAATTCCATCTGTCCGTCCATAACCCTGTGGGGGAATTATTGACCCCCCTCAGAGAGGGTCCACAACTTGGGCATCCTCCTCGATCCACAGCTCACATTAGAGAACCATCTTTCAGCTGTGGTGAGGGGGACGTTTGCCCAGGTTCGCCTGGTGCACCAGTTGCAGTCCTATCTGGACCGGGACTCACTGCTCACAGTCACTCATGCCCTCATCACCTCAAGGTTCGACTACTGTAATGCTCTCTACATGGGGCTACCTTTGAAAAGTGTTTGGAAACTTCAGATTGTGCAGAATGCAGCTGCGAGAGCAATCATGGGCTTCCCTAGGTATGCCCAAGTTACACCAACACTCCGCAGTCTGCATTGGTTGCCGATCAGTTTCCGGTCACAATTCAAAGTGTTGGTTATGACCTATAAAGCCCTTCATTGCATCGGGCCATAATATCTCCGGGACCGCCTTCTGATGCACGAATCCCAGCGACCAATTAGGTCCCACAGAGTTGGCCTTCTCCGGGTCCCGTCAACTAAACAATGCCGTTTGGTGGGACCCAGGGGAAGAGCCTTCTCTGTGGCGGCCCCGACCCTCTGGAACCAGAGATTAGAACTGCCCCCACCCTCCTCGCCTTTCGTAAACTCCTTAAAACCCACCTTTGCCATCAGGCATGGGGGAATTGAAACATCTCCCCCAGGCCTAATAAATAAATAAATAAATAAATAAATAAATAAATAAATAAATAAATAAATAAATAAATAAATAAATATTTTGATGCTTTGATATTTCTTATTTATTATTACTGAGAATTTTGTTTATCCAGTTACAACTACCAACTCAAAATTATAATTTACTATAATATTAACCTTTGAATTACACGAGGAAGTAAATAAGCAACTGTATAAACTTATATATATATATATATGTCCTTGTTTATTCAACTAATTTCATGGCACCGCTTAAGCCATGCTTCTCTGACCATTGTCTTGTCGCAGCTTTTCCTCTTTCAAAGCCATCCCCCATTCCTTCTACATACAGCCACTGGTTTTTTTAAAAAAAAAATACTGTATGTTTGTCACTATATTATGCTTTTATTCCTACTCCAAATACTGTATGATAACTGCATAATTCTCCCCACCCATGCTAATTAAAGTCGACATTGAATATATTGTTCTCCTTCTTAACTCTGATCTTTTTTTTTCTAGGACAAGAGGAGAGGAAAACAAAGGAAAGGAAGTAGATGTTTTGCAATAAAGTACATTGTGGTAATACACGACACTTCATTATAAAATTTTACAGAGTCAGAAGCAGATAAATAAACAGGTGAGCTTGTTACTCTTTTGAGTATTTAATGATTTTAAAGACATGTTTTATGTTGTTGCTTTTGATTGTTACAATGTTACATAATATAATCTACTTATATGGCAAAATTCAGTTGTGTCATACAGGCAAACTGCTTTGGCACTGAAATGTCTAAAAGATAAGATCATTTAGTGAACATTTCTATCCTTTAAATATGTCTTATGTGTTGCTACTAAAGCTGTTACTCATGCCTAAGCACACATATTTATGAGTACTTGTGTGTGTGGCATTAATAAGTCAATTTTATCTATCCATCTATGTCTGTCTGGCTGTTTATCTACATATCTATACTTTGGAGGTTTCTTCAACTGATCAACTGAAATTGCAACTGCCAGAACTTCAAATCCACATTTGAGTGCTGTCATTGTGAAAATTTACTACACTCTTATGTAATAAACATTTAGAGACATGAAACAGTTCTGTAAGGTTTGCTGATTAAGTCTCACAATGTATGCAATTTTTGCTCATTCAGAAACAGGTCTTTGTTGATAAAACTTTGGGACCAACATTTTTATAGGCTATGCTAACGATCTAAATAAATACTATTTCTTACAATCATCTACCAGTCTGCTCATTCCCAAACCACCACCACACACAAATAAGTCCTGGATATTAAGGCATGTACACTAATAATTATGACAGGGTTTTTCCACCCAATATCTGATAGCTTTCTGAATAAATCAGCTTTTTTTAAAAATTAGCTGGAAAACTGGAGTGAAATGGTATGGAAGGGAAAGGACACAAGGTATCTTCTCTTCCATTCTTTCATTGATATATTCTACTACAAGTGTATCCTCTGTAACCTTCATTGTGTTTTGGACAAAATAAATAAATGAATAAAATAAAAAATAAATAAGGGATCATTGCACAATTATTTTAAAGACCTAGAAAAATTGCTCTGGAATTGTAAATTCTTTGGAAAGGATAGAACCTTAAGTGAAGGTAGCTGATAAGAGGTGGCAGTAGTAGGAATGAACAATGAAGAGGGGGGAAGAGAGATAATGCTCACTGCTGCTTCCTGTCACACCTCTGTCCATCCCTATGAATTGAAGCATGAATAATGGTAAATCTATGTTCAAACGTGTGAGCACCAGCTCTGATTTGGCATATATACTTTCAAAGGAACCCTGATTACCAGCAGATATCAGCAGATTGCCAGGTTTCTTTTAGACATGGATCAGTACTGTTCAAGAATATTGTAACCTTTTATTTATTTAATTGTTGTTAATCTTAATTTTAATGCTTTTAATATGTTTATATTTACAGCAGGGGTCCCCAAACTTTTTACACAGGGGACCATTTCATGGTCCCTCGGACTGTTGGAGGGCCGGACTATAAAAAAACTATGAACAAATCCATATGCACACTGCACATACCTTATTTTAAAGTAATAAACAAAATGGGAACGTACTATTTAGAGGGGGAGAGAAGTCTGAAATTCACAAAAGTTTATGTTTTGTTTTTAATTTTCTTTTGTTAACATCTGATTGGCTATACAAGGTTTTCTTGGTTTATAGACAAATGTATAAAGGAGGAAGCACTTTGTCATAATGGTTAATACGTTAGAAATATAATTGGTGTTGTACTTTTTGAAGGAACATTAAGGAGGGAATTTAATTAAAAGAAAAGTATGTACCTGGATGACAACTTTAGAAAAAAAACATTTGCAACTTTTTTGATGATTGATATTAGTTACTAACAAAATACCACATTTTATTCATGGAAAATTAGATGGTACACTGTATTGTTTGAATGTATGTTGAGAGAAAATTTAAAAAAAATTTACACCCCCCAAAAAAGTCCTTCCTTCCTCCGTCCCTCCATTCATTTCATTCTTCCTTCCTTCCTTGTTCCCTCCATTTCTTCTTCCTTCCTTCTTTCCTTCCTTCCTTTTCCCTCCATTTCTCCTTCCTTCCTTCCCTCCCTCCCTCCCTCCATCCCTCCCTCCTTCCTTCCTCTCCTTTTCTCTCTCTTGCTTTCTTTTTCTCTCTCTTGCTTTCTCTCTCTCTATCTCTTGCTTTCTTTCTCTCTCTTGCTCTCTCTCTCTCTTTCTCACTATCTCTCTTGCTATCTCTCTTCCTCCCTCCCTGCCTTTCTCTCTCCCTCTTTCTCCCCCTTCCTTCCTTCCCTCTCTTCTTCCTTCCTCTCCACTTCTCTTTCCCTCCCTCTTTTTTCCTACTCTTTCCCTTTTCTTTCTTTCTCCCCACTTCTCTCTCTGTCTTTTCCCTCTTTCTCTCTCCCTCTTCTCTCCCCACGGAGAATTTGCCTGACAAGCTTCTACACATACCCAACCCCAGACTCACATTCAATCCCCATTCAGAAAACGGGAGCTGGCAACTCAAAGAGGAGGAGGGTGTGTGCATATATGTGTGTGTGTTGTGCCCGGCTCAGCTTTCGGCAGGCCTTCCTTTACCTCAGGTGAGATGAGATCGAGGGGGACGTTCTCGCCGCTGTCACTCTGGCTGCGGATACAGAGGTGCCTCAGTGAGCGGGCATAGAGACTCACCACCTCCTCTGGGCACAATCCCCACCTTGGCTGGAGGCGCCAGCGATAGACACAGGCGGTGGGGAAGGAGAGGGAGCCTCTGAGCCTCTTTGAAGTTTGCAGTGGAGTGCTCAGCCTCCCCACCCCCCCATGTGCATGGCAGGCTGGCAGTGGAATGGGGAGTTCGCGCACATAGGCGCGTGCGAACCTTCACTGGTGCAAGACTTCCCTGCACTTTTCTTGTTGCTCCCTGCCCCAACTCTGATGCCCAGCTCCCCAGTGTGGCCTTGGAAAAGACTGCATGGGGGGTTGTTTTTGTGTGCGTGGCAGCACGCCTTACAGGGGACATTGGCATGGTCCCCGGACACAGCCGGAGAAGCCGGGTGGGGCTCAGAGCCCACGGGGGTTACTCCAGGGTGACAGACTCACCTGCGGGCTGTATAAATGGCCTCAGTGGGCTGCATGCAGACCCCGGGCCATACTTTGGGGACCGCTGATTTACAGTATGTTGTTTATTATGTAAGCCATCTAGACACGCTCAATATAGTGACATAGATAGCATATAATTTAATGTAACAAATAAATTTCATTTCTCATCTCTTCATCTTTCATCTCTTAATTAGCAAACATGAGAGATGTTTGGATTTCTTTGAATACACCCACAAACAACATTTTTACTAGCCACAGAAGTTTTAGCAATAGCACCAACACTTGGACTTATATACCACTTCACAGTGCTTTACAGCCCTCTATAAGCAGTTTACAGAATCAGCATATCGTCCCCAACAATCTGGGTCTTCATTTTACCCACCTCGGAAGGATGGAAGGCAGAGTCAACCTTGAGCCTGGTGATATTTGGACTGGTGAACTCTAATCACTGCACCACAATGGCTGATTTTGACAAGTGAGAAGGAAAACCAGCTAGAAGGAAAATATCTGCCTCACTGTCCTTAAGGTGGTTATAGGGCTGGCAAGAAAGGAAGTTTTAAGTCATTAAACGAACAGGTACCATCATCGATCACCTTAAGGACCGTGAAATAGCTGTTTTCCTTTTAGCTGAAGATGTTTGAGAAAAACAGAGGGAAGCAAAGCTGAGGGGAATCTGCCAATCCTTGTCGTAAATGCGCCCCATGTGGCACCATTTATCTGAGTTGTCTTATTTATTAATCCAATTTATATAGCCAACTATCTCATTAGAAGGGACTCTGGACGGAATACTTTTGGAAGCAGGATAAATAGGGCAGCAAATGTTCTATCAGTGTAACTCATTTGGAAGAGCCCTGATCTATGTAAATCAGTGGCAGCCAGATGCATATCTAGTAATCTACAAAGATACCAAACCTTCATCCAGGCTGTGGTAGCTTTATAGTTTTAATGAATCTGCCCAGAAAGGTACCTAGTCAGGCTATGGCAGAAGTGTTAAACTGGTGACCCATGGCCCAATGCATCATGTGAAAGCCACGCCCATCCCAGGTCCACAAATACAAAAAACCCTGGGAAACATGATGTGATGGAAATTTGATGCCGTAAATTTGACATCCGTAGGCTATAGAATGCCTTATGTATTATGGAAGGATACATAATGTCTTAAATGCTTGTGTTTGGGGCACCTGAACCAACATAACTATTCTGTTAAACATGTAATTAAGCTTGAGTTTTTACTGCTGCTGGATTTCTTTTAGTCTGTTTAAGTTTTTTTGTAATTTTTGTAGGTCACACAATACATTCTTTGTTCGCTCATAGCACCCAAAGGAGAGTATTTGCTTAAAACTGCTATAGAAAAACAGGATAAAAATCTTGAGGCTTCAAATGTATCACCTGAGGTATCTGCTTCAGTCTTCCTGTTGATTTTGTTAATAATCTTATCTACTAAACATATGAGGTTTGATCAGCATCTTTCTGCAATAGTGAATGTGGCATTTCTCTGTAGAGAGTATTCTTGTCCTGGTGCTTCAGTTTCTCCAGGGCATCCAACCGTTTGGAGCTAGAGGGCTGTTCACTTGTATAATCATGTATCAAGATTTCAGACTTTCTTGTAAGTACTGACTGATTCAGCATAATTTTGAAAATCTTTGGTTAGCAAAAAGAAAGGGAAGGCAAATCTTCACAGGCCACTCCTTTTTTTCTTTTTACAACCCTGCAATCTCCTTAATTCAGGGTAGAGTCAGGGCAACTGAGCATTTACTGGCAGGATGCCCTTCCTGACACCCATGTGGAGTTTGCAGCAGATATTTTCTCACTGCTCAAACCTATCATAATATGTTTTATTAATTTTCTGAGAAAATGTTACTGTACATAGCAACCTTGAAATGGAATGATGGCAACTGGACTTCTTTCCTTTTTTGTTTGAAACTTTTTACTGCTTAGAACCTGTATACTGCACGAGTCAAAAAGAGGGCGGGGAAAATATTTACTGACCCCTCACATCCTGGACACAAACTGTTTTAACTTCTACCCTCAAAACATTGCTATAGAGCACTGCACACCAAGACAACTAGACACAAGAACAGTTTTTTCCTTACACCATCACTCTACTAAACAAATAATTCCCTCAACACTGTCAAACTTTTTAGTGAGTCTGCACTTCTATTTCCAGTAGTTTTTTTCTCATCATTCCTATCACCCATTTCTTCCCACTTAGGACTGTATGACTGTAACTTGTTGTTGGTATCCTAAGATTTTTTATTAATATTGATTGTTTCTTCGTTGCTTATTTGACCCCTATGAAAATCATTAAGTGTTGTACCACATGATTCTTGACAAATCTATATTTTCTTTTATGTACACTAAGAGCATACGCACCAAGACAAATTCCTTGTGTGTCCAATCACACTTGGCCAATAAGGAATTCTATTCTATTCCATTCCATTCCACTCCACTCCATTCCATTCTATTCTATTCTATTCTATTCTTACTCAGATAAGCAGAAGAATGCTTTCAAAACAAAAAGAAATATGGTCCAGTTGCCATGATTCAACTTCCAGACTACTGAATGACCTAGAATCTTCATCAACATATGTGCTTAGGGATTTATTTTATTTATTTTTTTATTTTATTTATTTTGTCCAATACACAATAATACAAAATGAAGGTTATAGAGGATATAGCAGAGAAGAAATACAAGATATAGGAGAGACTAGGGGACGGAAGGCACTCTAGTGCGCTTATATACGCCCCTTACTGACCTCTTAGGAATCTGGAGATGATACTACAGACTCCGGTAATGAGTTCCATGCTTCGACAACCCGATTACTAAAGTCATATTTTTTACAGTCAAGTTTGGAGCGGTTAATATTAAGCTTCTGTTGTGTGCTCTTGTGTTGTTGTGGTTTAAGCTGAAGTAGTCTTTGACAGGCAGGACATTGCAGCCTATGATCTTGTGGGCAATACTTAGATCATGTTTAAGGTGTCTTAGTTCTAAGCTTTCAAGACCCAGAATTGTAAGTCTAGTTTCATATATTGTTAATATGAAACTAGACTTAGAACTTCAAGTTCATATGTTCAAATATGTATCCAATAAGTATGCAGATGTTGACAAGAAAATGGCAATCTGTTTAGAGAGATTTATCAAATAAATTATTTCTGAAGACTGATTTTGGGTACGGGCCCGGACCTTTGGTCTTTGGAAAATTTGAATAAAAGTGTTTTGTAGTAGGAAGCGAATGAGGAGTTCAACATTTTCTCTGAAAGCTTTTGGGACAAATAAACCTTTAGTTCACTCATAGAGGTGAGGAATACTTATCCATTCTTAGTGAAATAATGTGAAGAAAGAAGATGTCTCAATGCCATGTACAGCACAACAAGTTAGTTCCCTTTTTTCTTTTCTTTTCTTTTCATTTTTTTGCATGTAACAATAACAGGAAAAATTGGTGATTTCCAAATATGTCCAAAGCATGTCACAATCATACTGAGCTCAGCAAATACATTGCAGAAATAAACAACAATGCACCCCACTACCCTTGGTTCTTACTTTATATTCCAGCCCTCCTATTACATAAGTTCTAAACAAACCCAAATAATACAAGTTACTTATTTAAAAATATACTTGGAATTTCAGTATAGGAATTAAATAGCTGCCCTGAGTCTACGGAAAGGGGCGGCATACAAATCAAATCAATCAATCAATCAATAAATAAATAAATAAATAAATAAATAAATAAATAAATTAACCAACAAATAAACAAACAAACAAACAAACATTAGCAATCGATAGGGTTTCACCAGATTTTTAATAAAATACATAAACGTAATAATTTACACACACACACTTCTGAATTATGTAGGGAAAAGAAAATCTGCAACATTACTTGATAAAGAAAAATATTTTAGAATAGTTGTTAGCTGCAGTAATGAAGAAAAGTTTCCCCCCTTTCTTTCATTTTGATCTATAAAATTTATACAGGTAGTTTTCGACCTACGACTGTTTATTATTGACCTTTCAAAGTTACAACGGGACTGAAAAAAGTGACCAGTTTCCACACTAATGACCTTGGCAGCATCCTATGGTCACATGATTAAAATTCCATGAATTTAATAACTGACTCATATTTATTATTTATGATATTTGCGACCTCCTGACAAGTCAAGTCAATGGGGAAGCCAGATTCATTTAACAGACATGTTATTAACTTAACAACTGCCCTGATTCACAGTGGCAAGAAAGTTTGTAAAATGGAACAAAATGCACTTAACAAACGTCTTACTTAGCAACATAAATTTTGGGCTTAATTTTGGCCATAAGTCAAGGACTACCTGTAATATCTTTGTATCTGGATTTATGACTGTTTGTTTAATGGATATTCAGAATTACAATGGACCTAGAACAGGTGCATTG
Organism: Erythrolamprus reginae; assembly: GCF_031021105.1. Classification (NCBI taxonomy): domain Eukaryota; kingdom Metazoa; phylum Chordata; class Lepidosauria; order Squamata; family Dipsadidae; genus Erythrolamprus; species Erythrolamprus reginae. The sequence continues at coordinate 92,336,711 of NC_091953.1, forward strand.
TGGGCCATAAAACACTTCTGGCTATTGTAAAAGGTTGTGCCCTTTTTTCCTCCCCATGGTCTCTGGAGAGGGGCGGCATACAAATCCAATAAATAAATAAATAAATAAATAAATAAATAAATGTTTCTGTATTTTGGGCACTTGGCAAACCAGCTTGCCTTTACAATAAGGATGAGTTCGGGCCAGTTTGGACCGGTTTGCCTGAACCCATAGTGATCCGGTGGTGACATCATAATGACATCACCAAAACTGAATTGGTTGGTGCCGATCCGTGGCTGCCACCATCTTGGTTTTAAAAAATAAATAAAATATATATATATTTTAAATGTTTGCGCATGCGCAGAAGCTGAGTTTTTGGTACTGTGCATGCGTTGCCATTTTTTGCTTTTTTAAAAAAATGTGTTTTTGCACTGCGCATGTGTGCACATGCAGCCATGCTCTATGAGAGAAAGCGAATCAGCAGTGAGGTATGTTGGAACCCACCCCTACTTTACAACCAGTTGTGGCATCCCACAATCACATAGCCATGATTTGTGATTTTTTACTGTGAGTTTCTGGCAAACTCTCCCCCCCCTCCATTTGGGAAAATGGGTTTGTACTTATGACTGAATTGTTTGCTTAATGACATTGCAAAATGATTTGCTTAACAACCAATACAAAAATGTTACAGAATTGGATCCGGTCTTGATTTATGACTGGAATTACTTTCAAGTAGAACTCTGATTTCAGTTGTGGTTGTAAGCAGAGGGTAACCTACAGTTTCACAAGTCATAGATAGCATAACATCTGAGCCACCTAAGTCATTGCCCACATACTCCTCAGTAGATTGAAGGGTGTTACTCTGCACCTTTGTTATGAAAAAGCATTGCCTCAAAATATTTTTTCTTTTTGAAAATATGTTTATTAGATATATACATTAAAAATAGGGTACAGAAAAGTAAAGGGAATATATATAATGTACATTCTAGCAATTATAGTTTACTTATATAGCATGCGTGAGTGGGGAAGGAGAAAGGAAGAAAGGGAAAGGGATTTAGAAAGAAGGGAAAGAAATACAAGAGGAGGAAGGATAGAAAAATAGAGCGAGAAAAGAGTAGTAAGAAGAGTGTGGGGGGCCAGCGTTAGAGCTGGGGCTTCCATGTTTTGCAGCCTGTGGTTTAAGCATATAGGTGGTGTAGATTTTCCTGAAGTTTTATCCATCTGTATTTGACGTAGTTGCTAGTGCCAACATTTATCAGTGGTTTAAGGGTTTGTTCATTCAGTTTCTTTGTAGTTCAAAATTTGTGTTGATGGATGTTTACAGTTTATCGTTTTAATTTGATATTATGATTCATGTCGTAGTTTATTGGTTTTACACGTTGTTTTAGTTGGACATTTTTCTTGATGTATAATTTTTAAGTAATTTCTTTTTTTTTAACCAATGGTACCATTTGTCCCATGCTTTGTAGAAATCTGTCTCATCCTTATTTTGCAGTTCTATTGTTAGCTTGGACATTTCTGCACATTCCATTATTTTAATCAAAAGAGATAAAACGTTTGGGTTTTTTTCCTGTTTCCAGTATTGTGCGTATAGAATCCTTGCAGCTGTAATAATGTGAATTGTAATATATCTGTTTTCTTTATAAAAGTTTTGTCTTATGATTCCTAATGAAAATAGTTCGGGTTTTGCAGGGATGGTCTGGGAGGTGATTTGTTCTAATATATTTTTTCATGGTTGTGAGAAAGACAGCCTGTTTTCATATATACTGTGTGAAGTCAGCTCACCGCAGATAGTACATCTATCTACAGTCACATTTTATACATAAAGATTCAACAGACAGCCTTTGCTTAATACTGCTATAAAATAGGAAAGAACCTGTGGGTCTTTGAACACTGATTCTTAGTAATTTTTCACCATTTTTGGCAACATTGTCAAAAGATGAGGAGTTGCAATTAAGCAAAACTTAAATAATAATAATAATAATAATAATAATAATAATAATTTATTAGATTTGTATGCCGCCCCTCTCCAAAGACTCGGGGCGGCTCACAACAAGCGATAAAACAATATTGTACAGGCACAAATCTAATATGATTACTCATATTTAGATTAAGGGTCAGTCATCATTAACTCTCTTCCCTCGTTGTTGCAGTCATCCAGTTTCTAATTTTGTATAAAATAGGCTAGCAGGCAAATCAAAAGAGGAATATAGAATGAAGCATCTGCACCCTCATGTGAATTTTCTTTTCAGTAGATGATAGCGCATGAGTCAGCCGTGCATGAGACTACATCCGCTCTTTTTCCATCTTTTTTTCATGTAGGCATTGCAAAAATATTTTTGTAAGAATAGTTAATATTTTTTTTTAAAGTATATTTCCATTTTTATTGAACTGTCATGGAAATCCTCCTGAAAACTATAATACAATCGGGGGGGGGGGGGCAGAGACGAGGAAATAGAAAATGTTTGGATTTTCCAAAACATCTGACTACTATAGGTAGTCTTCAATTTACAGCCATAATTGAGCCCAATATTTTTGTTGCTAAGAGAAGCAGTTGTTAAGTGACTTCTTCCTCATTTTATGAACTTTCTTACCATAGAGTAGGAGTGGGTTTCTCCTGGTTCGGACCAGTTCCCCCAAACCCATAGCAACCCACTGGTGATATTATAAAGACGTCACTGAACCGGATCAGTTGGTGCCGGTCCATGGGCACTGCCATTTAAAAAAAAAAAAAAATCTAATTTTTTTTCTATTTTTTTCTGAGCACTGTGCATACAGCCACCATCTTGTTTTCAGCTTTCTTTTTTTCTTTTATTTTTTTCAATTTTTTTTAATTTTATTTTTCTTCTGAGCATGTGCAGAAGCCAGGTTTCCAGCACTGTACATGTGGCCGCCATCTTGAAGAAGCAAACTGGCAGCAAGGTAAGTTAGAACCCACCTCAACTTTTCAGTCCCAGAAAGTGGCTGAAAAATGTCCTTCTCCTATTTTGCAGTCATGCACCATTTTCTGTCCTCCCCATTTTTATTTGGTTTTCCCTCCCACCCTGAAAGCAAAAGGAAGCAAGTGGGAAAGGAGGGGGGGAGAAGGATAGTTCATATTATTGCTATGATTTTTTTGCTCCTATAGTCTGTTGTTTAGGTATAAATTTTGTTAATGTAGAAATTTTACTTAGAGCCTATTAAACAACGGAGCTAGCAGGCTGATTGTGTATCTTTTAGGATAAAATTCCACTGACAGAGAGTAGCCTTACTGTCAAGTAAATTTGTATAGGCTTTGTGTAGTTGAGAGATAGGGTATTGATTAGTATCAGGTGTATTATAGAGAGTAATGAAAACTTCTGTCACGACAGATACTTTATGACCAGGCTAGATAGGTGCAGGGGTGGGTTCCTCCTGGTTTGGACCGGTTTGCCCGAAGTGGTAGTGACCTGCTGCTGATGCCACAATGATGCCACCATTGGGCAGCAAAGATGGCAGTGCCCACAGATCAGATTGATTGGTGTTGATCTGTGGGCACCACCATCTTTTATTGTTTTTTAAAATTAAAAATTTCCTTCTGAGCATGCTCAGAAGCTGAGTTCCAGCACTGTGCATCTGGTTGCCATTTTCCCCTGCTAAGTCCCCCCCCCCCCCGCCCCGGAGTTTTTGTTACTGTACATGTGGACATGAGGCATGCCCACGCAGCAAAGAAGGGAGGGAGTGAACTGGCAGTGAGTAAGTTGGAAGTCACCCCTGATTTGGGCTGGAAAACACCCCCACCTTTATCCACTGGAGTTGTCCTTCTGCTTTCCCCAGTTGCCTGATTTCTGCGCCACAAAAAAACAATTGAAAAATCAGATGGCCCTTTTTGCAGGAGGCTCTCCTAACAGAAAAGTAAGAGAAGGGACTGGCGAGGAGAAATACACAGAATCAGTATGAGGAAATCTCCCAGTTTTGTAGCAGCGCTGCTGAATTTCAGAAGAGAACCTAACAGTTCCTCCCCATGTGAGTTATTTGTGCTTGTGCAAAGCAAAACTTTACTGAAGGGGGGGGGGGGACAACAGAAGAATTCAGAGAAAGCAAAAGGACAACTCCAGTGGATAAAGGGATGAGGTTGGGGGAGAGGAGTTTCCAGTCCAAATGATTCGGGGAGGCATTTATTCTCAGCAGAGCCAGGGTGGATAGGCAAGCAGGCAGCAGTACAAAGTTAGTTTATTTATTTAGCTATGCTGGCTGGGGAATTCTGGGAATTGAAGTCCACAAGTCTTAAAGTTGCCATGACTGGAGACCCGTTTCTAGAGTTTTCTCTATGATAGTTTGTGCTGAGAGTAGCTCTCTACATGTGTGTGTATGTTTGGGAATACTAAGTTAAATTATTGCTCACTCACAAGATGGCCCCCTGTCCTCCCCGAGAAGGCGAGAGGACATCGGACAGGAGCTGGGAGGGATTTGCGAGTCAATCTGTTCATGATGGGCTCAGGTGAAGGGAAAGACTGCTGTGGGGAGATCGGAAAGAAAGGAGCTGCTTTTGCTGCTGGTGGTTGTGGCAGTACAGAGCCCATTGCCAGGGTAACAAGTAGCTACCAAGGCCATGGCAGGGTAAAAAGTACTCAGAATGTGAACGCCTTTAGATGAGGACAAGCACGGCTGCATCCACTGTCCGCCCCCCTCCCCCCATGTACTAACTCTACCTGTATGGTCATTAGTCAAGAGTTTTTTAAAATATCATTTTTTTCCTGTTATTTTCTGCCATTCTTGGGATTGGTGGGGAAGAGGGGAAGGAGAGCTGCAGTTCTTGCTCCATGCTTTTGTGCCAGGTTCTTTATAGCTGGATTAAGGTGCAGCCAAACACTCCAGACGAGCCATTCTCCCCTTGCCCTGCCCAAACATAAGCTGCCTTTCGCCTGCCCCACTCTCTTGCACCTGAGGGCAGCAGGGACAAACTCCAGACGAGCCCGCATCTCCTGAAGCTGCCACCTTTGGAGCTGTAACAGGCAAGAGACAGGCACAGTGGTTGTATGTTCAGACAGAGGGAAGAGGCGGAATGGCTCTGGCCCCATTCCACCCCACCAGCAAACAAGCACAGAAGTTCCATCCCATCCATCCCACGAATGAAGAGGGCAGCGTGAAGGAGACTGCTCGGCAGCAGGTTGCATGGAGGAGGGGTGGCGGAGGACTCTCTTCTTCCCCTTGCCTGCTCTCCAAGACAAACCGCTGCCTGCCCTGAACTCCTCGCCGCTCCCATACTAATGCCCTGGCCCTGCTCAACCATGCTTGTTTGCTAGTCTTGGAGCTTTTGATGGTCCAGGAAAGTACATCTATAGTATGTAGATAATAAAGTTGTAAAAAGGTGAACAACATTTTTACAGATCTATAGATACCTTGAGGTGTGACAAGAATGTCTGGGAAGTGAGGGGCCAGGTGAGGCACCCTTTGATGTGGGTGACATTGAGTTGGCCACACCCACCCAATCACATGAACATGAAGCACTCCCACCTGGTCACATGATCAACAAGCCACTCCCACTCGGTCATGCCCATAAAATAAAGTCACACCCACAGGGTGGCAATAAAAAAAATTGGAACCCACCTCTGGATAGGTGTCTGTGTGTGTGTGAGGGGGGATAGGGAGAGGGAGCGGGGGAGAGGGAGAAAGAAAGAAAGAGGAAGGGAGAAAGAGAGGAAAGGAAGGGAGAGAAAGAGGAGGGAGGGAGAAAGGAAGGAGAGAAAAAGGAGGCAGGGAGATAAAATCAGAGGAGGGGGAAGGAAGGAGAGGGAAGGAAGATAAAAATCAAAGTTGTGGAAAATGGGTACAAATGCTCTTTGAGTGTTTAAGGGTGTTGATTACTGACCTAAATTAACAAAAAACAAACAAACAAATGATTTAACATGCCTCCTGCATCATTTTTATTATCTTCATGATATTAACCATTCAATTGTAAGGTATCTAAGACTTTAAAATACTTTGTTGGCATACTCCTTATAGCTGAAGTAGCAAATCACATGAATAAAGGAAGAGGAAGGAAGGAAGAAGGGGAGATAAGAGAGAGAGAGCCCAAAATTGAGCCCAAAACTTTGGTTGCTAAGCAAGAGCATTGTTAAGTGAGTTTCACCACATTTTATTCAATCCATGATATTTCTTGGCTCTAACAGTGATGTGCAAGCTAGGGAATAACATCTGAAGGCATGTGTAATGTTCTAATGTTATAGTTAAAGGTGTGGCAGAAAGTGGACTCTGTGTGTATGTTTTTCTAAAATGCAGTAAGTGAGGTTGAATGTGTAATTTTAGAAGAGCTCTCTCTGTGTGTGTGTGTGTACATATACATACAGTATATATTGTAGATAATGTATCTTTTTCTGTTCCTGTGTGTAATATGTATGTACATATATGGCATATATACATAGGTTTAAATAGTATATTTTGGATGTTCAGTAGTAGTAAATAGGCAGGGAAATTGTTTCTCATTGAGGGCTTTGAGGCAGAGAGGCCAGGCACCCTAACCCTAACTTTCGACATGAGTGACATCAAGCTGCCCACGGCCACCCAGTCACATGATCACCCAGCAACCCCCATCCAAGTCACATGACCGCAAAGAATGCCCTCTGGCCCTCCGAAGTCAAACACAACCCTGATGTGTCCCTCAATGAAATTGAGTTTAACACCCCTGATCTAGATGCATATTTCTGTGTAGTTATGCACAAATCTCTTGATTTATAATCACTTGTTTATTGATGATTCAGTGTTATTATGGCTTTGGAAAAAGAGTCTTATGACTTGTACTCACACATACTGCTGTCGCAGCACTTTCTGGTCACATAACTGCAGTTTGGATGCTTGGCAAACAGCTCACATTTGCAACTGGTTGCAGGATCCTCCAATCATGTAATCTCAATTTGTGACCTTTTTTTAACAATTTCCAGCATGAAACAACTACAGTATTGTGAAAGCTGGATTCACTAAATGACTGTATTATTATTTATTATCAACTGTAGTTATTCAGTTAATGATGCCATAAACATTTTAATAAAATCAGGTCCAACTTGACTTACGATTTCAATGACTTACAACAGACATTCTAGTTCTAATTATGGTTTAAATCAATGATTATCTGAAATAGCTTCCTGCCACTCTAACTGCCAGTTTTAAGTTTTATAAAAAGAACAGGCGATGGTGAACCACAGTTACTAGATTTCTAGAAGCTGTGGTTTACCATCTCCTGTCCTTCTTCTTATCTTCTACAACTTCAGTGTATACAATGGCTACTATACTATTGATTTTTCATAATATATAATAAGTTCCCTAATTATTCCAATTTACCTCATTTCATTTCAAAACTACCAATTGCCAAAGCTCTCTATGCAATCCATAAATTAATTCATCAATTTAAGAAATGCAATTATATTTTGAAAAAAAGCAGGAAATCATGAACACCATATTCTAGTAAAAATCTTTTAAATGCTAAAATGCATAGCATGTCTCCTTAGCTGTTTTCCATATTTATATCTTAGGGTTGCCTTTAATCTAAGCACAAATAGATAATGGCCTAAGGGCCCAAGCTTGGGAGGTATCAATGCTACCCCTCCTTCAAAATCACTCAAAAAATGTAAATGTTTGCATTGAAAGGCTGGTGACTGACCAAATTAATAAACAAACAAACAAACAAACAAACAAACAGATAATGTTCTTGTGCATTGGAAGGAGATGGCACTATCAATGTGGCCTAAGTGTACCACATACCCTTAACCTAATACTGTACTGTTTATATATTTACTAGTCTACCTTTATTTCTATATATACAGTGGTAACTCTACTTAAGAATGACTCTACTTAAGAACTTTTCTAGATAAGATTTTTTTGCCTCTTCTTAAGAACCATTTTCTGCATAAGAACCCGAGCCCAGAAAAATTTCCCAGGAAATTTGAGAGTGGCATGAAAGCCCGGCCATTCCATCTTTAATTCTGGCCATCTTGGGCTTTTCTGGGCTGCCAGAGGAGCCTTTCAGTGGCGCTTAAGGAGGCTTTGGCAGTCCAGAGCGAGCAAAGCATTTTCCTTTCTCTGGGTGCTTGGAGAGGGAATAAACCACTTCGCTGTGGTGACTCCTTCACATTTCCTCCCATACACCTGGCGTGAGGTTGCTTCCTGGAGCTTCTGGGTGCAGAAAGCAAAAAGGGGCACTTCTCTCCGGCCGAATCAACTCAGCTTCAGCCAAACCGAAGGGTCACCATAGTGAAGGAAAGGCACTGGCTACAAGGCGAGCGAGTGAGAGGAGAGCATGGGAAGGAAGAGGAAGCAGGTAGCAGCAGTAGCTGCTTGGTCAAAGGAGCGGGGGGTTTCCCCCCTTGCCTGCCTGGGTTTCTCTCTTTGGGAGGCAGCCTTGTGCCAGGTGTATGGGCGGCGTGTGCTCCTCCTCGCCGTCTCAGAGTCCCTCTTTTTTTTAAGCCTTAAAGTTTTGGATTTTTTTGAATCCCCTCACCTCACCTTCTTCCTTCAGCAGTGACTGTCCTCTTCCTCTTTTTCCTCCTCCCACCCAAATTCCAAGCTTTTATTTCTTTCCTAATGGGTTTGCACGCATTATTTGCTTTTACATTGATTCCTATGGGAAAAATTGCTTCTACTTAAGAACTATCCTGGTCACAGAACGAATTAAGTTCTTAAGCAGAGGTACCACTGTATATAGAATACATACATACATACATACATACATGTATTCATACATACATACATACATATATTCATTCATACATACATACACCATACTCCCTTGGCGTATAAGACACAATTCCCCCCCCCCTCCACAAAAAAAGGGGATGGAAATGTTGGTCCATCTTATACACCGAATGCAGCCATTTTTTGCTGTCTCAAAGCCCTGCCTTTGCATTCCATTTTTTGGATAGTGGGTCTGGGAAGCCTGCAGAGAGCTCGTGGTACTGGAGGAAGGCAAAAATGCCCCGGCAGTTTTTCACCCTTCCCCCTCCACAAAAATGTGTTGGCAAAGGGTCCGGGGAGCCTGCAGAGACTTCCTGGGGACTTGGGGAAGACAAAATTGCCTCAATTTTTTGCCTCAAAAATTGGGCAAAAAATTGCCTGTTTTCCACAAAAATGGGGACACCTAGGTTAGGGTTAGGGATGCAATGAGACTTGGCAAGTTTAAGACCTGTGGACTTCTATTCCATTCCTGAGCTATCATGACTGGAAAAGGAATTCTGGGAGTTCAAGTCCACAAGTCTTAAAGCTGTGAAGTTTGAAGTTTGTAAAAAGTATGTTGGTAAAAAGTATTCTGCTACAGTGGCATTTTATTAAATAATATATTACAACACCATTTGGTTCAGAATACTTTTTTCCTTGTTTTACCCCTCTAAAATCTAGTTGCGTCTTATACTCCAGTGCATCATATACTCCAAAAATATGAAGTGCATATATATAAAACATACACCCACACCCACACTCATTCACAATGCTACAGAATGTGATTTTAAAGATGGGTCCCATGACAGTTCAATGGAAGCTCTACCTGCTTTTGTGTGTATTGTACATTAGTTTAGTTTAGTTTAGTTTAATCAGATTTGTATGCCGCCCCTCTCCGCAGACTCGGGGCGGCTCACAGCAACAGCAATACAAGACAAATCCAATATTAAATTAATTTTTGATCATACTGTAGGAAGTTAGCACCCACACCTCCCCTAGGAAAATAGAATATTTCTGACATTGAAATTTCTAAAAGCAAAAATCTCAGAGAAAAAGCATAACATAATAAGGAGTAAGTATCTTGATATTTTAAAGTAATTTAAAATTAAATCAAATGCAGATATTGTGCTATCTATGTCTATCTGTTTGCCCTGCCCTAGACTGCATCCATTACCAGAATACAGGTTAAAATTAAATGTGGGCTTTTGAATATCCAAAAAGTCATGGTTAGTATTTTTTTTAGTATCCAGTGTTAAAAGTCTATTTTAGGATTTTCATCGGCAAGTAAAATGTTTACATATTCATAAATTACCGTACATATATGTCGTGGTTTAGATTTTAAAATAGGCCAGATAACTTCCTGTTGAAGACTCAAAATGCAATAAAATATAACTCACAGTTTCAGGATCAGGATCATTATAGGGGCAAAATCTTTGAGACAGCGAAGACCTCCACTTACTTTTTCCTACCAGTACGGGATTCCGAGGCCAGCATGGGTGCAGGTGTGTCCGACACGTGTGTGCATGCCCCCAAGTGAGATTTCACTTTTGCACATGAGTGGGGGTGCGCCCACATGTGTCGGGCATGTGCACGGCCAGGCCAGCCTCCGTAATCCATTAAAAAGTCCTAAAGGATTGCCGATCCCATTTGTATTGTGTGGGGCACATTACTGCTTTGATAGATGAAATTCTTTCAAAAATCTACCACATATTTTATTTAATGGCAACACATCTCTTCTAATTTTTATCTGAAATTCTGAAAATGTTTAAATATATCATATTTCAATGTGTAGGGAGTTGAAAAATATGTTTATAATTAATTCCAGATGATGCAGGTGAACAAGATACTTTGGCTTTCAGGAATTATCTTTGATGTAATGAGTTGTCAATACGGAGCAATAAATAATCAGGATCAATGCAAATTTGATTATTCTTTTGAGTCACCTGTTTGAACCACATATCTACATAAGATTCATTCGGGATTTCCTTTCTTTTTTAAAATCATGCTTTTGTAACCAAGGCTTTGCTGTGAAAAGGCATTGTCCAGTTTCCAAAAGAATAGCAGAATTTGAAACATGGCTTGGGACATTTAAAAGACATCTTAAAATGCTCACCTGCAGTTGTGTTAGGTTGTTATTAGCAAATGTCAACCAAATCAAAACTCTGTATAAAATTCAAAATAAAATTTTGACATTTAAAACTTTTATTGCTGCAGGAACAAATCTTCCTCCTTTTAAGTAAAAAAAAAAAAGTGAAGCAAAGTCATAATAGATTTTGTTTTTAGAAGTAATCAGGAGTTGAAGAAGAAATAGTTGCATTTATGAAATATTACTATTTAATATTATTACTATTTATTAATTTATTAAATATTTACTATTTAATTAAGAAATATTAATGTTGATATGTTGCAGCAAAGGGTTACTTCACCAGCCTGTATTTCTCCTTCTTAAATCTAGAACTAAAGCTCCACTAATTTTCAGAAGAAAGATGGTTCAAAACATCTCCCTTGCCATCACACCGGACTTTGTGATGTCACATCTAAACAATCCCAGAAATGTGACCAATGCCACACTGACAGCACTTCAGAGCTACGTGATGCAGACGGTTTTGCCAGCCCTCTTCATACTCAACTGCTGCATCAGCATTCCTCTCAATGTAATCTCCTTGTGGTTCCTTTGTTGCTATTCAAGGCCTTGGACTCCCACCATTATATTTTGCATTAATTTAAACATGGCAGACTTGTTGTATGGCTTCGTCCTCCCCTTTCAAATAGCCTACCATCTAAAGGAGAATAATTGGCCTTTTGGAGACGCCTTGTGTCAAATTGTGTCCATTCTGTCCTATGGGAACCTCCATTGCTCCATTTTAACCATGATGAGCCTTAGCATTGAGCGATACCTTGGCATTGTCCACCCACTGCGCTACAAAGCAGCAAAGTCAATTAGGGCCTCTTTCCTGGCGTGCATCAGCATTTGGGCCCTGGTTTTACTCACTCTTTTGCCTCTCATGCAGCATAAGCTCACCATTCATTTACAGGAGCTCCCTATCATTACCTGCTTTGATGTTTTGCCCAAAGAAATGTTTAGCGCCAAAGAAAAATTTATTGTTTATGCTGGAGCCCTGCTCTTTCTATTTTTCATCCTACCATTGATCATCATGGGGTTTTGCTACATCTCAATCATATTAACACTTCTCCATTCATCTTCTCAGTTCAGAGACAGCAAGAGGCAGACTGTCTACTTCATCATAGCGTTGCTATTCCTGATTACTGTTTGCTACCTCCCGCACATTGTCCTGTCAGTGACTCATTACATCCTCCTTTTCCAAAATAAATCATTTTATGTGGAATACAAACTGTCACTCGCTACAGCCAGCTTTAATTGCTGCTTCGACCCATTTCTTTATTACTTTGGTTCTAAAGAGTTTCGACAAAAAATACAGAGGAAACTCTGCAAGTGTGCGGCAGTACACTTTGGTGAAAGTACTCCAATTTTTTCACAGCATGACATGCAAATCATGCCAGTACGAGAAGCACCAAAGATTTAACAATAAACATATTTATTATAATAAATAAACAAGAAAGACATTAATTGATGGATGACCATAATGAAGGATCTCTTATTAATGGAAAGATTTGTTGTCTAGAAGCAGACTTGTTGAGCCATTGTCTCAGAACATCATGGATTGCACTAATAATCAAAGGATGTAGCAGCTGACAGGTGTACTACATTCCTACAATACATGTCTTTTAAAACTGAGGATGGTTAGAAAAAGTTCTGTATAGATAGGGCTTATTAAATTGTGCGAATTGGTATAAAATTGACAATAAAATTAGCAATATGACTGGTATCATTCAAAACATGGACAGTCTTACAGTTTAAATAAAAAACGGTTTCTGGTCTTTATATTGAGATCTTAATTGAATATCTTTTATGATCATGAAATGCTATTGGGCAGTGATGGCGAACCTTTTTCCTCTTGGGTACCGAAAGTATTTATGTGTGTGCAATTGCACACACACATGTGCCCCCATCATAAATGTACCCCTATGTAGCCTGCACCCCTGCATATATGATCCTCCATGCAGCCCCCTTCCCCATACATGACCCCACTCCCTTATTTCTCAACTTTTGGTGGGCCTGGTAGACCCATTTTTTGCCCTTTCCAGGCTCCAGTGACTCCCCTGAAACCTTGGGAGGGCAAAAATGCCCCCCCCAGAGACCAAAAATACGAGACGGAAATCAGCTGGTCAGCACTGGACTGAGCTAGGGCAATGGCCAGCAGATATGGCTCTGTGTGCCGCTTGTGGCACATGTGCCACAGGTTCACCATCATGGCTATAAAGATTTTAAAGCAATATTTATTAGGACAATAATCCATAGAAACAAGGGCAACACTAAGACAATACAATACTGGGATTAGACTTCTGTATGGCAGTTAGTTACTGTAGAAAACAAGCTCTCCCAAATAGAAAAAAAACATGATTCTATTATTTCTAATATTTTTGTTATCCAAACATCAAAATAATACAACTCTGAAATAGATTTACTACTCTAATAAATTGTTGATTTATCAACTGCCTGACCATTATGTCTTTAAGGCATGCTTGATGAGATAAGCTGGACCAGAATGAATCATCATCATCAAATTAAATATATATGCTGCTTGATTCCGAGTTACTGTTATGTATTGCCGCCACTAGGGGACGGGTTCAAGAGAGAAATTATGGTTAGGGGATTGGTTGTTCAACTTGTTACATTTATTTTAAAAAAACTTGTTACATTTAGTATCACTGATTATAAATATAAGTGCTACTGTTGGCCGTTGTCTGTTGTCTACTAGTTATTGTCAATAAACTGCTACACTACGACTCACAGTGTCTGCCTCGTGGTCTAACACTGGCGACAAGGGTGCCGTTTCCTCTGTGTCCTCCAACTCCACTGCCTATGAAAGAACATTGCTCCAGTCAGTACTATGTCTACACTGCAAAACTTTAAACTGTTTGATCCTCAGGGAGAGACATGAGACTTTTATGTTGCATGATTCAAGAACTTCCTCATTGCCAATGCTTACACAGAGCTATCGAGAGCCGACAAACGGGCACATTTCCTTGGATTTTGTGGCCCTGATATGTTTGAAACTGCCCGCGCCCTCTTTGCTTCCACTTCAATCAGTGATGTCACCTGGGAGGACTTGTTGACCATGCTGTGGGATTACTGCACACCCCTGCCATCTTGGTGTGCTTGCCTCTACGCTTTTTACCACCGCAATCAGGCTGATGCGGAAAGCATAAACCAATGTGTGATGGTGTTACAGCACCTAGCTTTACATTGTGAATTCGATAATTTGGAAGACTACTTCAGGGTTAAAGATTGTAGATTAAAAAGACGTCTGCTTGCTATCCCCAGCCTCACATTCAACAGAGGGCCTCCAAACTTTCATCACAATCATTAGACAAAATGGACACCTCCATCCATGCCACTACCGCAATGCCTGCTCCGAGATTGACTTCCCTTTCTCCTGAACTAGAACAAGCTTCATCCCAGGAGGAAGAGGTTTTCCACCTGATTGAGGCCCAGAACCATCCCAGGAATTGAATTAGAAATTCACTGCAGCACCCTGTTCTTTAAATGATCCACAATGATCATCCCAGTGTTGTCTGGATGAAGGCCCTAGTTAGAGGCTGTGTATGGTGGCCTAAACTCAACTGCAAAATGGAACACGAAGTCGCTGCCTGCCTCCCTTGTCAACAAACCAGAGCAGCTAGTGCTTTTTCATCGCTGGAGAAAAGTCTAGATTTGAAGGCATTGAGCAGCAAGTTCTATAATTTACGTGAACTATTAGTTAATTAGTTAATTTAGATCCACTTAATGATTTGTGTAAAATCTGAGATGCTGATTTAACACCATGAACATATTCAGCATTCTATAATTACAGTATATTTCTTCCATTCATTTACAACTTTTAGTGTTTTTAATAATCCCTTTATCATCTTATATCTACTCCTCTTCACCTGCACAAGCCCAATTTCTATTATTTATACTTTCTCTCTTTTTCCACAATTTCTATTCTTTAACTCTATGGATTATTTCCAATTTTTTGAATGTATTTTATTTATTTCTTCATTTATTAATATCCCACCTTTACGATTTTTACAAATAATTCAAAGTAGAATAAATCCAACACACCTTCCTCCTCCCATTTTCCTCACAACAATCACCTGTGAGGTGAGTTGGAGAGAGTAACTGGCCAAAGTCACCCAGCTGGCATTCATGGCTAAAGCGGAACTTGAACTATAATGTCTTGCTTTCTGGTCAGATACCTTAACCACTAGACTAAATTGACTCTCATATATAGTCATACATTGTCCTATCTTATTATAGCTATAAGTGTTGTACTTCTCATTGTATTGTATTGTAAGTGTGTAAGATATGTATTATGTTTCTTCCAGTCTTGTATTGTTATACCCATTCTTCCATAGTTTATTTCATATGCTTTCTACTAATCCTTGTGCAAAGAATTGAACCTGAAGAAAATTTGTTGTCTCTACCACCTATCCCTATCATATATACATTCTGGATTGCTGCTTGATAATGGTACTGTGTTCTGTTTTGGGATGAACAAGACTCGATAAACAAAGTCACTTCTTAATTTTCCAACTTCAGTGTCTTTCATTTCATCTGTAAGAAAAATTCCCCAGACCATGAGAATAAAAGCTAAAAATCTTTATTAACCACATGATATATATATCATAGAAACATTTATCAAACATAACATATATCAAACATAACAAAAAGAGCCTAAAGATGCCAGCATGATAATACCGTATCATACGAGGACCAATTGAAGTCACAGGTATTTTTCCCCGTGTACCTCAAAAGGTAAAGTACCTAACTTCAGGAATCATCTTCTATAGAATTTTCATGTCTGGTTTACACCCCCTTCCTCCTGTCCATATATGGGGTTGTCTTGCATCCAATTTCATCATAGTTCCTTGGAACTCTCTAGATTAATCCATCAAGTTGTTATCCTGCCTTTATTAATGTTTCTTGGCCTAAAAAATAGGATTTCTTCATCTCTGATACAGGATGTAAACATGTTATTGTACTGTTTGCTTTTCTGGCAAGGTCCGCTGTCCAAAAGGTCGGAAGTTTAGTACTGTACTCTAATAAGAGTGTTTTGTATCTATCTAGGCCTTGGATGCCTAGATTCTATAGATAATTCTCACATCATCTATTTATTTATTTATTTATTTATTTTGATTGGTTGCCCAGTTGCAATGGACTCAGAGAGATGTACAGTATAAAACTAGAGAAAAAACAACTAAACTCATTAATTTAAATGAGCAGTGCAAACAGTAGCCTAATATCAACCAAACAAAACAGGGGTCATTAAACAAATAATAAACATCAAGCTCAGGCATGGGACCAAAGTCAGGTTTTCAGTTTCTGGAAACCCAGAAGACAGAGTTTCATATTTCTCAATGTTGTCAACCAGCAGGAAACCATCTACCAACCATAACACTGCTGTGATTGGAGGGTAGTTGTGACACCTAAGTATTTAGCAAGCTTCAGAACACAGCACTTTCCCAAGTCTGTGAAAAAGTGAACCTGTGGGTTGAGAGGGCTGAGCACTTCCCATTAAATAGACAAGGCTCTTCAGGTTATTCACCAAATAACTGACCCATCCCTATCCTAAATATTTGCTCTCTGGCTCTCCTACTGCACAACTGATCAGAGATAAGACTGCATCCAATAAAGCAATGAAACCTGGCTATGCACCGCCCACTACATAGATCAGGTGTCATATGGGCTTGCAGATGGTTGATGGGCGGTGGGATCTCCTTGATAAAATGGGAGAATATTTCCTCATTTTACTGACCAGATCTACACCTCTTGGATCAGCTGTTGGGCAGGTCTGAAGAATAATAACCATGTCAATATATTGTGCTGAGAAAGTTAATACAAATTAAAAGAAAAATAAGTAAATACTCTTCGGGTCCTGTAGATCAGAGGTCCCCAACCTTTTTTGCACCAGGGACCGGCTTTAAGCTAGACCAGTTTTCCATGGCCCGGTGGGGGGGGGGAGCTAGCTGTCAGCGGCGCCGTAAAAGGGGCGATCAAGAGAGGAATGGGTGAATGAATGGACGGAGGGTGGGAAGGAAGGAAAGAGGGAAGGGACAGGAACAGAAGAAGGGTGCAAAGGAAGCAAGGAAAGGTGTGAAAGGGGAGAGTAAGAGAGGAAGGAGTGAAAGAAGGGAATGAGGGAGGAAAGAAGGGAGGAAGGAAAAGGAAAGCAAGAAATGGAGGGAGGAAAGGAAGGAAGGAAAGAAAGAAAGAAAGAAAGAAGGGGGGAAGGGACAGGAACAGAGGAAGGAAGCAAGGAAACTTATGAAAGGGGAGAGTAAGGGAAGAAGGTAGGAAGGAGAAAGAAAAGAAGAAATAGAGGAAAGGAAGGTAAAAGAGAGAAAGAAAAAGAGCAAGAAAGAAAGAGAAAGAAAGAAAGAAAGAAAGAAAGAAAGGCAACTTCAAAGAAAGGCTCACTGAGCATCTCTCACTCTCTCTCTCTTTCTATCCCTCTTTCTTTCTTTCTCTTCCTTTCTCTCTCTCCTCTTCCTTTATCTCCTCTCTCTCTCCCTCTCTCTTTCTCTCCCCCCTCTCTCCCCTTTCCCTCTCTCTCCCTCTCTTGCTATCTCTCCCCCCTTTCCCTCTCTCTTTCTCTCTCTCCCTCTCTTGCTATCTCTCCCCCCTCTCCCTCTCTCTTTCTCCCTCTCCCTCTCTTTCTCTCTCTCTCCCCCTCTTTCTCTCTCTTCTTCTCACTTTCTCTTGTTTTCTTTCTGTCTCTTTTGCTTTCTCTCTCACTCTTTCTTGTTTTCTTTCTCACGCTCTTTCTCTCTCTTGTTCACTCTCTTGCTATCTCTTTCTCCCCCCCTTTCTCTCACTCTCTCTTTCTCACTTTCTCTCTATCTTGCTGTCTGTTGCTCTCACTCACTCTCGTTCTCCGTTCTTCTCAGCGGTGACGCGCGCACGCCCTGCCCGCCTCACCTTTGCACTTTCGCCCCGGGCTCTCAGCAAGGGGGTTTGCAGGAGAGGTGGGGCCGGCGAAGGTGATATTCAATGTCGGGGGCGCACAGGCGGTTGCACGCGCTCCCTATCTCCCTGCTAGCCCACTCGGAATATTCAAAATAAGAAAAGCCTTCGCCGGCAAAGGTTTTTCTTATTTTGAATACTCCGAGTGGGCTAGCAGGGAGATAGGGAGCGCGTGCAACCGCCCGTGCGCCCCCGACATTGAAGACCTCTGCTGAGAAAAGCCTTTGCCGGCATTTCCTCTCGGCGTCAAGGAGGCGCAGCGGCGGGCGGAGAGAGGGAAGGGGGGAGGCAGCGGCGTCCCTCCTGGCCTTGGCGGGCCGCCCGACCCTCCCCACCTCCTGCAAACGCGGCGGGTGGCGGGGGGAGAGCGAGGAGCCGGTTCCGGCGGGGCGCGGGGCTTGGCTGGCTGGCGGGGGGAGCGCCGCTGGTGGTGCGGAAAGGCCGAGGGGGCCCTGGCGCCGCAGACCGGCTGAAAACCCCCAACGGCCCGGTGCCGGTCCGCGGACTGGCGGTTGGGGACCTCTGCTGTAGATAACAGTGGAGACTCCTGGACCTTGAAGATCTCTGAGAGCTTTGCCAGGGCATTTTAAAAATAAGAACCTGATGGACCCAAAACACTTTTTTGTGACAAATTCCTACATGGTATACAAAAAATGCATCACAGAGAAAAAGCAATAACCATGGAAATAAAAGCAAATACCCATACATTCTATTTGTTGGAGTTCAGGGGGCATTTGCCAGGTTAACAGATGACAAAGCTGGGAAATGGGGCTAATAATTTAGAGGAGATGAGCAGGAGAAAATCAAAATGAACAGGACAGATTTCAGCATTTGGTTAGAATAGAACTTTAAAGTGAATGTAAAGTTCTGCATCAGGGTTGAGAAATGGAAGGCAGAAGTATAAATTGGGGAAAACCTGTTCTTCTTGGCCCCAGGTTAGATGTAATGTAGTAGTTTAAAAGATAAATGTATCTTTAGGAGCAGAGATCATGTCTCACTTCCTATAGATGCCTGTGGTATTATGTCATAGACACAAATAGTATTGTTACATAGTTAAAATATACAGTGGAACCCCGACATAAGAGCTGCTCTACTTAAGAGCAACTCGAGATAAGAGCTGGGAGGGGAGAGATATTTTTGTTCTACTTACAAGCCCAAATTCGAGATACAAGCGCCAAGGAGCTGTCTCCTGAAGCCAAACGCTAACTTCCGCGTTCGGCTTCAGGAGACAGCTGCGAAGCGGCGCGCGTGTTTTAAAAGGTTGCAGCCGGCCTGGGGGGCTCGGGGGGGTGCTTGCAGCTTTCTTTCTTGCTCTTTTTCTTTCTCTCTTTTACCTTCCCTTCCTCTATTTCTTCTTTTCTTTCTCCTTCCCACCTTCTTCCCTCCCTCCCTTCACTCATTCCTCTCTTACTCTCCCCTTTCATAAGTTTCCTTGCTTCCTTCCTCTGTTCCTGTCCCTTCCCCCTTTCTTTCTTTCTTTCTTTCTTTCTTTCTTTCTTGCTTTCTTTCTTGCTCTTTTTCTTTCTCTCTTTTACCTTCCCTTCCTCTATTTCTTCTTTTCTTTCTCCTTCCCATTTTCTTCCCTCCCTCCCTCCCTTCACTCATTCCTCTCTTACTCTCCCCTTTCATAAGTTTCCTTGCTTCCTTCCTCTGTTCCTGTCCCTTCCCTCTTTCCTTCCTTCCTTTCCACCCTCCGTCCATTCATTCACCCATTCCTCTCTTGATCGCTTAAAGCCGGTCCCTGGTGCAAAAAGGGTTGGGGACCTCTGTCCTACAGGATTGGGTGGCAGAGAAGTTGAACATATGTAAATTTAAAAGTTTAAGAAAGTTTACAAGTTAAGTGAAAGAAACTTCATTATTCATTTATATGTACATGTACATTTCTTCATTAAAAACATGTCTTTCTGCATAATTTAGACTAACTTTGTGAGTTTTTTGAGGGCTGGAACCAATTAAAATTATTTACATTAATTCCTATGGGGAAAAGTCGTTCGAGATAAGAGCTGCTCGACTTAAGAGCCCAGGTCCGGAACGAATTAAACTCGTATCTCGAGGTACCACTGTATCTGAAGAGCTGCCACAAGAAACGGGAACTACCTTTAGTAGGTTTATACAAAGGAAGATCACAACCAAAACCTCAAGGCCCCACAGGTTTAAGCAATAGGTACAGAAGAATAGTCTAAACGTTAGAGCTGTTAGTCAGTGGAACAGACCCATGAAGTTACCAGAAGTCTGCAAACTGATGGTTTTCTGATGGAGATGTCCTAGTGGATTCTATAATTGGCAACAGTTATATCACTGTAAATCTGACAAAACCAGAAAATAATGGCAACTTCTTGCCACGGCTTCTTAAATATGAAGGCTGCATTAAAAAAAAAAAAAACCTTGTGGATCAAAATGTATTTTGTCAAGTATTTAAACATTTTAACTCATGTTCTTCTTAATTCTTATTTCTCAAGTTCATAATTGAAAACAATAGGAAGGAAGGAAACACCACAGCCAGTAACTGAATTACTTTTTGAATCCACTGTCTGAGTTGCATCTATTGTAACCTCAAAACTGTCGCCCATTGTTCAAATGTATCTTCTTCACAATAAAACTGTTAATCACTTAACTTTAAAATACACATAGTTTATGAAATTGATTTTTCTGTAGTACCATTTTTGTTCTGACAAACCTCCATTTTATAGACTGGTGTTCATTTAAGGTTTGCCAGTTAAAGAGATGTTTTACTGAAAATGATACCATGTACATTGATTATGCAATGATGCAAATCATAAAACTTGACACAAAAAATGTACATTCAGATTGAATGCACATTTAGATTTAATGCACATCCCCTTCTCCAAACTGTTCGTTAAATTGAGGTTTTATTGTTCTGCATGTTGTTTTGAATCCTGCTTCTAACATATTTTAGAGAAAAGCTTCTAGTTTGCAGTTTATGCTTTCTGGGATGCCATATAACAGTGATGGCGAACCTATGGCACGGGTGTCACAGGTGGCATGTGGAGCCATATTTGCTGGCACACAAGCTGTTGCCCTAGCTCAGCTCCAATGTGCATGTGTGTGCCAGCCAGCTGATTTTGGGCTTGCACAGAGGCTCTGGGCGGGTGTTTTTAGCTTCCAGAGAGCCTCTGGGCGGCTGTGGGAGGGTATTTTTACCCTCCCTTGGCTCCAGGGAAGTCTTTGGAGCCTGGGGAGGGTGAAATATAAGCATTCTGGGCCCACCAGAAGTTGGGAAACAGGCTGTTTCTGGATTCCAGAGGGCCTCCGAGGGGGAGCTGTTTCTGCCCTCCCCAGGCATTGAATTATGGGTGTGGGCACTCGCACATGTGCACCCGAGGAAAATGGTTTGCCATCACTACGATATAGGGTGTTCATGCTTACGTGATGTCATCATATTCTCAAAAGGAGAATATTTTGAAGTATGATCATTTATTTGCTTATTTAGAAAATATATAGGTCACCCTTCTTACCTCAAGGTTATTCTTATTGATCTAAGTAAAATACTAGCTAGCAATGTGATGTAGCAGTTAAAAAGACGACTGCATTAACAGGAGCACAGAACACAGGTGGTAATTGTCCCAATATACTCTGATTATATGATCAATGTCAATATATTGTCACCAGATTATAATCCTAATTATGCTATACTGATACACTTGGGCTCATACAGATTATGCAGGCAGAGAAGATTTCAGCCTGCACAGAAAATGAATTTCAGAGAAGGTATAAAGAAGTTGGTTCCCAAAATAAATGGCAATTTTTTGTAAAATGGATGGTATAGTAGTAGAAAAATATCAAGAGGTATGAGAAAAGTGACAATATGGGATAGTCAAGCCTAGATAGTTAATGATAGATCAGTGTATTCCTTTTGCAGGATGTCAAGCCCCAAAGATGAGTCCTGGGACAATATTGCCACATCAAAATGTGTTGAGTACCAAATTTGACAAGTTTGGAAGCAGTTGAATACAAGGCTTTGAAAGAAGCATTGACTATATCAGTGATGGTGAACCTTTTTTTCCTTGGGTGCCAAAAGAGTGTGGGTGTGCGCTATCACACATGCGTGAGTGCCTACACCCATAATTCAATACCTGGGGAGAATAAAACAGCTTCTGCCACTCCCGTAGACCCTCTTGAGGCTGAAAATGGCCTGCTTCCCAATTTCTGGTGGGCCCAGTAGACTCATGTTTCACCCTTCTCAGGCTCCAAAGGCTTTCCTGGAGCTGGCAGAGAGTAAAAACACCCTCCCCCATCCCCCTGGAGGCTCTCTGTAAGCCAAAAACTTCCTCCCAGAGCCTCTGTGCAAGCCAAAAGTCAGCTGGCCGGCACACACATGCATGTTTGAGCTCAGCTAGGGCAACGGCTCATGTGCCAGCAGATATGGCTCCACGTGCCACCTGTAGCACCCGTGCAATAGGTTTGCCACCACTAGACTATATGAAGGGAAAACATTCTCAAAGACCTGCAAACATCTGGATCCATTAACCCGCAGAATAGATCTTCCATATTAAAAGGGATAGGGAAATGATGAATGCCATGCTAAAGGACAAGTGTTAAATCCCTCCTGTTTAAGTCACTATTTTCCTGTATAACACAACAATTTACAAGACTTTATTTGTTTGTTTGTTTGTTTGTTTGTTTGTTTGTTTGTCTGTCTGACTGTCTGTCTGTCTATTTATTTATTTATTTATTGTTTGTTTGTTTATTTTGTCCAATACAAAATGAAGGTTGAAAATAATATACATGTAGTAAAATATATCAAGTAAAGGATAGAAGAAGAGATATGAGAATAAAATACGTCGATGAAGAAAAGAGGGAGAGATATATGAATGTAAGAAAAGATATAGGAGATATAGGAGAGACAATTGGACAGGGGATGGAAGGCACACTAGTGCACTTATGCATGCCCCTTACTGACCTCTTAGGAACCTGGAGAGCTCAATCGTGGATAGTCTAAGGGGAAAATGTTGGGGGTTGACAGCACGGAGTCCGGTAATGAGTTCCATGCTTCGACAACTCGATTGCTAAAGTCATATTTTTAACAGTCAAGTTTGGAGCGGTTAATATTAAGTTTGAATCTGTTGTGCGCTCTTGTGTTATTGCGGTTGAAGATGAAGTAGTTGTTGACAGGCAGGATGTTGCAGCATATGATCTTGTGGGCAATACTTAGGTCATGTTTAAGGCATCGTAGTTCTAAGCTTTCTTGACCCAGGATTGTAAGTGTAGTTTCGTAGGATATTCTGTTTCGAGTGGAGGAGTGAAGGGCTCTTCTGGTGAAGTACCTTTGGACATTTTCGAGGGTGTTGATGTCTGAGATACGATATGGGTTCCAGACAGATGAGCTGTATTCGAGGTTCTAGCAAAAGTTTTGTCTGGTGGTCAGTGACAGGATGGCACAGTCCCATAATGTTAGTGGATTATTTGAATTATATGTTTGCCAAATGAAGTAGTCTCAGGATACTAAAAGTCCTTTATATAAGACAATGACAATTAACCCAGGATTCAATAAAAATATTATACCTATGACCCACACAGTGATGGGCTACCAAAATTTTTACTACCACACTGTGGGTGTGGCTTATACAGGACACCCTGCATTTTCTTTCAACTTCTTTCAATGCAAATTGGGTGCTCTGGGGTTGGGCTCCATTTTTGCTACCCTACTGCATTTCCCCACATCCGGGCAGCAGCCCATCTCTGGACCCACAGCAATACAAGAACTGATAGGAGGGCTGGTGCTGATACACTTGTTGATTTTTTTCTAATGCAAAATACAAATATTCCAAATTGGTTCTCTGACAGACTAGATCTGTAGTGATTGACAGAATCACTATATATTTGCAATACCCAAAATGATGTTCAAGAACAGCAATATGTAAAATAATACTTTTTTTAGTGTTACTGAAGAATTAATCTGATGACTCTACTCTTTATGATACAGGGACAGTGTCTTATAGATGAAGGATTATAGATTTACTTTGTGCCCATCTTTATCAAAGAGTCTGCTAATCTTAGACTGTTTTCACTCAGCCTACTCCCCAAGCACACATGTATGTTGTCCTTACCTCTTACTTGGATGTTGTTGGCTGGTTGCTTGGCTTTGCCTAGCCTTATAATATTTTTCAAATAAATATATCTCCTTTCTATTGTAGCTTAAAATCTGCTTCATGGATTTTTGCATAAATTATATTCCTATCCATTCCCACACATACAGAAAATACTTCATCTCCAGCTTTTTGTTCTGTTTAAGTTTTCAAAGTTTTTTTAAATTGGCATGGTGCAAAGTGGAGTATTCACTTCTTCTTTTGATCCCAGAAATGACTTTGACCCTTAAACAATCTTAGAAAATAAAAATGGTGGATCTTGGAAATATTTCTTTGGCAATGTGTCCACGTCAGCAGGGAGGGGGGGGGAAATAAAAATTGCAGCATTAGGACCATGTAGAAGAAGAAAGGCAAAATTCACCACTGTCCCTTCCAGTTTATCATTATGGTAACCATTTTGTGAGAATACCCATACCAGGGTATCCCATTCAAAATGCTCCTCCTGGCCTAAGGAGGTTCAGAATCTTTGCTATAACTACCTTAGAGATTCTGCTTCTTATTCCCAACACTCTACTGATACAACATATACCAGCTCAAGAGTCCTGGTGAAGTTGTAAACCCTAGTTCTCCATCTTTTTTCCATGTCTCAGAAGCAAATACCAAATGAGCCGCTAGACTTATTTTAGACATACTTCACAGTTAATAGCAACGTCACAATATTCAGGTTCCTTGGTAGAGCAACCAAAGAACACCTGGTTCTTCTTTGAGAAGGAATTGCAATATAAGAAAATATGACATCAAGTTTTATTTTTCCCCATGGCACAAGGGTGTTCTCTCCCACTCCCTCCCTCCACCCCTCTCTCTTTTTCTCCCTTTGCTACATTTGTATATCTTTCTGGTTCTGGGTATTCAGTCTTCCAATGACATCTCTTTGGTCAACTCCCTGTGATTGTTTTATTTTGACTATGAAGGGATTTAATCTATGCTCTAAAGTCCCTAATAGAAGTCATTTCAAAATTATGTTTATAAAACTTCAGAAAGAAGAAGTAAGTATTGCTTACATTGTATGTTTCTTTATTCTGCCTAAAAAAGAATACTGAGTAAGAATGAAAGTCTCAGTCCCAGATAGTTGTACATAAAACTGTTAAGGTGTGATTTGCAAAAAGTAGTTTTATCTAACTGAAATCTGTTGGTTGTCTGGCTGGTTAATCAGGAAAGAGATTAAAGCACAATTAATTTACAGGTGCACTTGGGTGTTTTGTTCTTTGTTGTTGTTGTCGTCATCAGTTTTTATTTGTTTTATCCAGCTAATAATTCATAAAACTGGTGAAAAATTATAGCCACTTAAAGCTCAAGTCATTGCTAAAGCGTTGATGAAAATCAGCTTATATAATGTCAAAAGATGGACCCCATCAATGAAAGACTGCAAAAAGTTTTACTACCACACTGTGGGCGTAGCTTATTTTGCGCCTATAGTTTGATGGCCATCTGACTAGGTGGGAGTGCTTTGATGATCATGTGATCTGGGAGGTGGCTTAAAGGTAAGGTGACCAGATTTTAACATTGGTAAAGTGGGACACCATTGACCGGAGTGAGAGGAGGGGGGATTCTTTTCTTTTTTGAAATGTATTGATTTTTATAATTATAATAATAATAAAAACAAATGCACACTACACAAAAACAGTTCACAGTGATATGTAATATTAATTTCTTAATAGGACATCATTATCTTCTCATAACCACACACACAAAAGAGAGATAGCATGTGTGTGTGTGTGTGTGTGCGTGTGTGTGTGTGAATAGGAAATTGAATATTTTGGGAAAGAAATGGTAGCTGGCTATGGATTAATAGAAATCTAAGAAATAATCAATTGTCATCAGGGGCTACTTTTAACAGATGCATTGTATGCATGTGTTAAAATTAGCTGTTTCTTGAAAAGCCCCTTCCATAACAAGCTACTGTGGTTTATTTAAAAAGTATTCCTTCATATCTTAAAGGGCTTTCTGTGAAACCACCAGATGTTTGGAACTGAACATTACCACTTTCAAAGAGGAAGGTGCATCCTGTCCCCAAATTATAGCCCCTATGATTTTACCACCTTCCAAACTAGGATGGGAATTCCTGGGAACCTCATGGGACAGATAGCACTTTTAGGTGAAAATGGTACAAATAACACCATGACAACAGTTCTAGAGTGTGAGTTACCCTATTTTCCTCAGCCACATGCATTCATTCATTCCCATGTTCACAAAATCAAAACATGTTGTGATGTACCAAACAAGGGGAAAAAGATCATACCAGTATCACTCTCAGAGAAACAGGGGTAAAGCAGATGATAGGGAAAGTATGAGGAAAGGGGGTCAAAATAACTTTTAAAATTTGGTATCGTTGTTGACAGTTACTTAGATGAGAAAACACAGCTATCCATAAAATAACATACTGTACATCTTTTCAATGTTATAGGCATGGAGCTTGAGGCTGCACTTTTATTCACCACACCTTACTCCTTAAATTTGTCACTTCTGTTGCAGGGGAAGATGCCTGGATGTTATGAGAGTTCCAGACATATCCAAAAATTACAACTTTGAGGAAATTTGCACGATTTTACTCAGCACAGTTTAGCTGTTGAAGATACATTGCAAGACGCCAATTTCGTAGGAGCAATACCTCTGCATACTTTTGGGGAATCACACATTTTCAAAAAATTGATCTATGGAATCCTCGCATTTGAGCCCAGGAGTTTTTTGTTTTGTTTTTCCCTGGACTGGCAGCCAGATTCCATCTGTAAGGTCAGAGCTGGCATTCCATAATATCCCAGGTCGTACCGGCTTGCAGGAATTGGATTACTTTCCTGAGCACAGGCTGCCAAGCGTGCCAGCTTGTTTTGCTTTGGAAACCTTTTATTTCCCCAGAGGGTAAAATGCAGGGTTGAGGGGTTATTTTGAAAGCTGCCAGCACGCACCTATCTCTCATTTTCTTTTCCAGCCCCTCCTACTACTAAACTCTCATTCTTGCACCAACAGAAAAGGGGGAAGGGTAGGAGGTAGGGGGGGAGAAGCAGGCGGAGCAGTAAATGTATTTATTTTTTTCCGTACGTGGTGTAACGCGACCGAAAAGAGGAAAGCAGGGTATTCGGTTGGAAGGGGCAAAGAAAAGAGGCATCACAACTTTATTACATTATATTCTAGTACCTTGCAGTCCAAAGGAATTTGCATCCTTTTTCACTAAAAGGAATCCCAAACCTTCCTGAAGCGGTGGCTCCCCCCTCCTACAGCTACATCTCGGGAGGCTTTTCCCAAATGAACGTGGGCTGTGGGGGTGGAATGGCAGAAGCCTTACCTTTTGATCAGCGCTAAACTCCCCCTGAGGAATCTTGCAGCAAGAGCATCTGAAGGTGGAAGTAGATGCTGCCGCCGCCGGGCTGCAAAGGACTGGGGTGGCTGGAAGCTTGTCGTGCATTTTTTCAAAAAAGCGGGACTTTTAAAAAATGCCACAAGATGCGGGAAAATTTGTTAAAAAGCGGGACTGTCCCACCAAAAGCGGGATGTCTAGTCACCTTACAAGTTAAAGGTCATCTGACTGGCTTAAAGGTGGCCAACGTCACTCACATCAAGGGTTTGGGTTAGGGTTAGGGTGTCTGGCTTCTCCTCGCCTCAAAGAGATGCAATTTCCCTATCTATCTACTATTACTGAACATCAAAATTATACTATTTAATTCTATGTATATATGCCATATGTGTACATACATATTACACACTGGCACACAAAAATATACATTATCTACTATATAAACTGTATATGTATGTACACACACACACAGAGAGAGAGAGAGAGAGAGAGAGAGCTCTTCTACAATTATACAAATTCAACCTCATTTACTGCGATAGGAAAAACATACCCAGAGCCCAGAAGGGATTAAAAAGAAAAAAAAATTCTACTGGTTCTGCATGCCTTACCAACATTTTTCTGCAAATTCTGCGTACCTGACTGTACCCATAGGAGCCCATCACTGGACCGCATCCTTTAGACAGGTTCAAAATATCCAGACCTGTATGGCAAAATTTAATATTGCAAAAGTTTACATTTTGAGCAAATGTTGTTCTTCTCTGAACTTTTGTTTTGTTTCTCTTTCTACCAACTTGTAACCATTAAAGTAATAAGCTTTTATTGGCTTAGATCAGTCTTGGGTTATTTTGAAAAAAGAAAAGAGTCATGATGGCTGTTTTCTTGTGTTTGACACT
Organism: Erythrolamprus reginae; assembly: GCF_031021105.1. NCBI lineage: Eukaryota > Metazoa > Chordata > Lepidosauria > Squamata > Dipsadidae > Erythrolamprus > Erythrolamprus reginae. Next base: position 92,364,731 of record NC_091953.1, read on the forward strand.
AATTTGAGAGTTAAATTACATATTTTACTAGGAAATTAGAAATTTCATACCTGATATTTTAAAAAAGCATGATGCCAAGGAAGAAAGATTCACAAAGATCAATTCTGTATTGCAGTCAAAGCTACCAGTTTCCTATACTGCTCCTCTGATGGTTTCTTAAGACAACTTCAAAAATTATGATCTGGGTTTTACTGGGTGAAGTTTCCCAAAGACTCCCTAATTAATTCAGGACCATGAGTCAAAGTCCAAAAGAAATACAAAGATTAAAATCGACATCTCGGCAATACAAAGATTTTTGAAAAGCAACATCTCGGCAATACTCCATTGCAGCCAGAACTGAGTTCATGCAGATAGTTTAAATATAATATCTCTTCCTGAGCTTCTTTTCTCTGTGGTGCAGCCCAGTCAGACTTACAAGTAACTAGACAGGAAACACAATTACTTTATTGAAAGGCTACCTTAAAAGAACTTTGCAAGTCTGAAAGTATCTTGTGCCATCTCTTTTTACTAAGCTGGCACTCTAGGGCAGATGCCTTTTAAAATTCTTTCTTTAACTATCATTCAGCTAGGGTTCCCTTCTTTTTATCTGATCATAACCTAGGCAGTAACTCTTCCTCCCCCGCCTCCCAGGTTGTATCATTATAGCTCTTTCTTAAGAAGTGGTAACTGCAAGTTAAGAACCTTAGCTCTATGATCTTAATCAGTTGATCAGAGCCCTCCAGTAAGCTGGCACTGCTGCCTGGAACTACCAGAATTTAATCAGTTTCACTCTATGGTAGAGTATACATCACTGATTTAATAGCCACTCAACAGAATGAAATGACTATCCAAGGCAATAACCAACCTTTGGAGGGGTGGGAAAATGTCAGAAAACTCAGGCAACTGAATATAGGGTTGCCACTAGAACTGGAATAAAGTCCTGAAGACTATTCTACACTGAAGGCCTCAAGTAACTTGGGCAGAAAATAGTGTTTTTAATTGAGGCTGGAAACATGGACAAGGTGTGAGGTTGTAATAGGATGGGAATGAAAGGAAGACAACATTATCTGATTAATGGTTGCTGCTTATGAACTGGCCAGAGTTACCTAGTATTAAGATGGATTGCCAGGAGCAAGAGGATGGGTTCCAAAATCTTGGGAACTAAATAACTGCAGGCATCATTTAAGAGACAGTAGTTTAAGGCAGCATTTCCAAAAATAGTTTACACTTTGGGAAATGCCTAGTAATGTTGAAAATTACAGACCAATCCCTTTGGGTTGCGTCACTTGCAAAGTCATGGAATTAATCATAAACCAATCCATTACACTTCATTTAGAAATTAGTAATCTACTTTCCAATAAACAATTTTGTTTCAGAAAAAAAGTTATCCTGTAATCTGGAATTCTTACACTGCAAAAACATATGGAGCACACAACTTGATCAGGGTAAAGCAATAGACGAAATCTACATAGATTTTTGTAAAGCTTTTTATTCAGTAGTTCATGACAAACTACTTCAGAAAATAAAATCCTATGGCATCTCTGGACTGGATAACAGCATTCCTGTCTAACAGACAACAAGTGGTCAAAATAGGAAGTGCCATATCTAATCCTGCTCCTGACAACAGTGGACCAACACTCTTCATATACTACATAAACAATCTTTGTGATTGCATTATAAGCAACTGTGTTCTCTTTGCAGACCAACAATGCTGCTACCTTTCAAAAGGACCGTGTAGCAGAATGATCAAACAATTGGCAACTTCAAATCTCAACCAACAAATGATCTGTTTTATACATTGGCAAAAAGAATCAGAACACAAAATACAAACTTGGTGGAAATGAACTTGTAGATGACCCTCACTCTGTCAAAGACCTTGGAATACTCATATCCAATGACCTAAGTGCTAGAGCCCACTGTAACAACATTGCCAAAAAAGCACTAAGAGTTGTTAATCTAATCTTACGTAGCTTCTTCTCTGGCAATATTGCACTGCTAACCAGAGCATACAAAACATTTGTTAGACCAATTCTAGAATACTGCTCACCTGTCTGCACCTCCATTGCATATCAGACATTAATACAATCGAGAGAGACCAGAAATATTTCACAAGAAGAGTCCTTCACTCCTCCGCTCACAACAAAATACCTTATTCCACCAGATTTGAAATACTGCAATTAGACAATTTACAACTATGTTGCCTGTGATCTAATTTAGCTGTAATTCATAAAATCATAAACCAAAATGTCCTTCCTGTTAATGACCACTTCACCTTCAACCGCAGCAATACACGAGCACGTAATAGATTGAAACTAAAAGTTAACTGTTCTAAACTCGACTGTAGAAAGTACGACTTCAGAAATAGAGTGATCAATGTCTGGAATGCACTACCTTATCGTTGCTTAAATAATTATTTAATTACTTTTGCCCAATGTTTCTAAATGGTTTTTTTTTAGAATGTTATATTTTATCACCTTATATTTTTTCAGCCCTCCAAAATTCCCGAACACCAGCTCCCATCAACCTAACTATCATGGCACAACTTTGAAGGATCTGTATCTGGTGCAGAGATTGGCCATTTCTAAAACAGCAGAAAGACAGAATGTTAACAAAATAAGAAATTGGATGGAAAACATCAATGCTTCTCTACCTTGCTAGAGAAATGGTACTAATGTATTTCTTTGTATTTGAACTTTATACAAGTTCAGATAGCATGAAGAAGCTAAAAATTTAGCTTCGGAGAGGGGCGGCATACAAATCCAATTAAATCTAATCTAAATCTAAATTTAAATCAGTTTGTTTTGGAAAACTGCGCAAAATGAGACAAGAGATTTCCCCAAACTCCTCCTCCTCCTTCACTCTCCCTAAACTACTTTGTATATCTTCTTGAGATGGAAAATACAAACTAAATATTAAATTCTAAAAAATCCACAATATTCCCCTTTATTAAGGCTCAAATATATTGATTTCCAGACAAATCTATGTGCATGATGCAAATTCCGTTAATAATTACACTTTGTCTCTTGATGAAAGAGTTAAGAATATGTGTGTTTGTAAGGAGTTGGTGGGGGATGGTAATTTCCTGAGCTATTCTGAAAGAAAATCATCTCACTTCCTATTATAAGCACTGTTGAATGTAGTAGATACCACAGCAGGTAATTATTCTATGTTTGTCATGTTTTGCTTAAAAATGTATATATTCTAGGAACTTTCTGTGATAATTCAGAATTATTATTCAATAAAAATAGTGCTCTGATATATTTAATTATTGTATATGTCATGTTTTGCTTAAAAATGTATACTATCTAAGAACTTTCTGTGATGATTCAGAATTATTATTAAAAAAATAGTGCTATAGTTAATTGCATTCTACCTACTGATAGAAGGCCATCATTGATAAATTAAACAATGGTAAAATATTTTTAAAACAGATAATACACAAATTTTCAATCAGTAATAAGTTGGGGAAGAGCAGTTACTGTGTAATAAGAACTATTATTAAAACTACATAAACAGCTGATATTTTAACATAATGTATAAACTGACTATTAGAAACCATGTTGGATTTAAATTAAAGCAGAAAGAAATACATTAGTAAAATTTCAGCATCTGAGGCAGACATCCGATAAAACAAAGCAACCTTTACATTGCTGTTCTAGGGAAGACAAAAGTTAGGGGAAAATTCATAAATTACATAAATGGTGAAATAACTTTATGGGGGGATCTTTATTTGCTCTAACTGTTTTTGAAAACAGAACCTGCAAAATTATAGCTTATCATAATGTTTGTTTTTACAGGCATAAACATTTTTTTTTGTTTCTTATAGAAGATACCGTAGTTGATTTAAAGTTGCCCTTACAGGCTTGCCCGTTTTCGGAAATAAAAATATTGTATAATAGCTGCCTCACCAAAATGTTTGCTTTTTATTCCTATCTCCAAATACCCATTGGCTCTTATTTGTACTGATTTGTGCTTAGCTACCCAGTTTGTTCATGTTTAACGTGATTATTATCATTGATTCTGTATCATGTTCAGTCTATTATTTAAAATATTGGACCGGGAAACTCTTGAAGTGATTGCAAACTATTCGTGTATTGGCTTAACATACGCCATAGCTATAATCTGAGGAGAAAATAGGGGGGGAGGCATAGTTCTCTCTAAGCCAGTGATTTTCAACCTTTTTTGAGCCACGGCACATTTTTTACATTTACAAAACCATGGGGCACATTGAGGGGGGGGGGGCTAAAAAAATATTGGACAAAAAATTTTTCTCTCTTCCTCCCTTTTGCTCTATTTCTCTCTCCCTCTTTCTCTCTTTTTTTCTCTCTCCATCCCTCTTTCTTTCTCTCTTCCTTTCCTCTTTTTTGCTTTCTCTCTCCCTCCCTACCCCCCCTCTATGTTTTTCTCTCTCCAACCTTCCCTCCCTCTTTCTCTCTCTCTCTTGCTTTCTTTCTTTCTCTCTTGCTTTCTTTCTTGTTCTCTCTCCCTTTCTCTCTCTTTCTTGCTTTCTCTCTCTTGCTTGCTTTCTCTGTTTTCTTTCTCTCTTGCTTGATTTCTCTTTCTCTTTCTTTCTTTCTCTCTCTCTTGTTTTCTTTCTCTGAGCTTCGCGGCACACCTGACCATGTCTCACGGCACACTAGTGTGCCACGGCACACTGGTTGAAAAACACTGCTCTAAGCTGAGCAGTGAGCAATCGCTCACTTAAAAATCATCATCAACTCAGAGTTTTCCAAACCTGCCCAGAAGCCGAGAGGGAAAGAGTGAGAGGGAAGGAGAGAGAGAGGAAGAGAGGAAGAGAGAGAAACAGATAGAAAAAAGAGAGGAAGGAAAAGAGAAAGAAAAAGAATGGGAGTAAGGAAGAGAGAAAGAAAATCAAAATCTAGTTTGAAACTAACTCAACTATTTAAGTGGCATTTTGATATTGATAGAGTTGCCCTATTATGAGCTCACTGTTATAGACACATAGTACAGTATTTTATTTTGAAATTCTCTGAGGCAAAACAGGGTGGGTTTTTTATTTATTTATTTGTTTGTTTGTTTGTTTGTTTGTTTATTTATTTATTTCTGTGCCGCCCAGTCCCAAAGGGACTGCCACTCAGACACTATACTTTTCCGCCCCCCCCAAAAAAAAATTAGAGGGAACATTGGGGGGAGGTATTGTTTTATTGATCATTATAATAAATGGATTAAAACCTCATAAATTAAAGACTAGCACTCATACTGTATCGTATTTGGGAATGTACATATAGAGTGATATTTATATATTTGGTTGAATTAACTGAAATGAAAGTAAGGAGAGCCAGTATATTTTTATATAGTAATTTTTGTAATGCAGAGCTTGGCTATAATACTAGTTTCTTCTTTTGAGACACTAGAAGAGAACACCGACTATTATTTGTGTTTCTTTATAGCATTCGCCGGAATATTTTTGCAGGACAGGAGCAAACCATATGATGCAATGAGTATTGGAGGAATGTTATGCTTTTATCATATACAGTACTCAGTTTTCTTAATTTCAGAAGTTCTGAACATGGCAAATCAAAAGTACAGCTATAGAAAATATAGTCTCAGACTCTATCATTAGGCTGATATGCATAGAAAGGATCAGAAATAAATTGTCATTAGAGGTTGTCTAAACAAAATAACAAGGTGTATTAAACTCTTCCTTCCTGGAAGGAATAATGTGGTGCATTTCATTCTATCCTTGTGTATTGAAGAAGTCTTTGGTTTTATTCTGGTTTTGTAAATTCATGAATGTAAGTTTAAGGTAAGGTGACCAGACGTCCCGCTTTCAATGGGACAATCACACTTTTTTATCATTTGTCCCGCATCCCGCGCCCTTTGAAAAATGTCCCACTTTTTTTCCTCCCAACGAGACCCCCTTGGGAAGAGGCTGGAGGGAGGGGATTCCGGGCTCTGTGCTGCTGCCTCGCTCTCCCCACCCCTAACCCAGCTTGTCCGGAGGTCTCTGTGCAGACTTCAGGCCAGTTGTGCAGGGCCTTTGTTTGCCTGTTTCCCCCTCCCTGCCCCTGGATGGGCCCAGTCATGTCCCGGCACTGCAGCCCTGCAGAAGATGGAATGGCAGGCAGGAGATTTTGCCGCAACCCGGGAGGAGGTCAAGGGCCGGCTGGGCCTCTGCTACCTGCTCTTCTTTCCCAGCCCCCCATTTCAAAGATGAAGGCCAGCTGCATGAGTGGGTAATGGGGCAGCAGAACTGAGGGGTCATCCTTCCACCACCACTACCCACACCTGGCCTTCTTTGTTGGTCTTGAGCTGGGTGGTGTATGTGAAAGAGCAGCGGAGGAACTTGGAGGGCGTGTCAGGGCGCTATCCGGGTCTGCTGGGCAGAGACTCCACGGGAGAAGGGAAGCACCCGCTGAGCCTTCGGACCCTCTTCACCCCTCCGCCTCCTCTCCCGCCTTTGCCTCAACCCAGGCACCTTTGGGGCAGAGAAGAGAGAGAAAGAGAGTGAGAGAAAAGAGAGAAAGAAAGAGAGAGAGAGAGAAATAGAATGGGAGGAAGAGAGAGAGAGAAAAAGAGAGCAAAAAAGAGAGGAAGGAAGGAAGAGGAAAAAAAGAGGGATAGAAAGAGAGAGAAAGAAAGAGGAACAAAGGAAGAGAGTGAGAAAGAGGGAGGGAGAGAGAAGGAGAGAGAAATAGAGAGAAAGGGAGAGAGGAAGATAGTGAGAGAGAGAGAGAGGAAGAGATTTTTTGCTAATTTTTTTTTGGTTAAACTTTTTTTAACACCCACCCACCACCCACCCCCGAGTGGTGTCTCTCTTTCCCAATCTTAAAATCTGGTTATTTTAGTTTAAGGGACTCTCATTTTTCTTGTGTTCATGTTTCTTTGTTTGTTAGTATGGTGCACACAGACAAGCGTACTCTTAAAAGAAATTACACATTAATCATAAAGGGAGCTAAAGCTTACTAGCATCTCTGTTGAAATGGGCAATGCTGCTTCTATTGCACCAGTAGTGTTTGCATATCAGAATTACAAAACCAACAACATAGTCAGTGGAGAAATACATTAGTGCTCTCTCAGAACAGTTTGAACAACTTTATTATCACAGAATTTTACAAAATAAAATCTGGACAAAAAACATAAAAACCAATAAAGTGATATAAACTATAAATGCCTATAAAATCTACAAACTATAAAGTATATCAGAATCTGATATGAAATCCACTTTGTCCTCGGCTCATTTAGCTATTATGTTATGTCACAACCCAGGTAATAATAATAATAATAATAATAATAATAATAATAATAATAATAATTTATTAGATTTATATGCCGCCCCTCTCCGAAGACTCCAAAGGTATGCGGGTTTTTGCTCATCCAACCGCTCTTTTCATGAGGGAAGAAGTACAGTACAGTATATTTCTTTGTGTGTGTGGGGGGGGGAAACGGGACAGAGACAGGCAGGAAGGGAGAGAGACATATCTATCGACTGACAGAAAACAATATATGAAGTGATGATTTTGAGAAAACAAGTTACTGTGGCAAGGGCTCCTTACTGCAGGCACACCAGCCAAAATTTGGAAGAAAGTCCCCTATCTGCTGTCTCCATTTGCTTACTAAATAGTAGCCATGACTCTAGAAAGATCCCAAGTCATGTACCTGCTCTTTTAGGATAGTACCACTTTTCAAGAGTTATCACCAGAGATTGATTATTATTTCTGCAACTTCATCTTGCTAGGGTTCAGTTTGTCAGTTTCATCCAATTCAAATCCAAATAATCTGCAGACCCCAGTTTATGACTTCACTGCATCTCCAGCTTGGTCCAAAATGGAGATATGTACAGTGGTACCTCGACATACGAGTTTAAATCGTTCCAGATCCGAGCTCTTAAGTCAATTAACTCGCATCTCAAACAAATGCCTTTAGACTTTGTTTTTCGCGCCAAGATAACCAGAAGCAAGGAGATTCTTGTGCCACCTAGTGGAAGCTCGGCTCGTATCCCAAATTTGAGCTCTGGTGTCGAACAGAAATTTCGCTCGTGTCGCAGCTCTTAACTTGGAATACTCGCATGTGGAGCAGCTCGTATCTAGAGGTACTACTGTAATTGAATACTAATGGTATCTCACTGAATTGATGGACAAACTCTGCTAGTGGTTTCATTTAGATGTAAAACAGATGAAGTAATAGAATAAAACTAGGCTGAACTTGGCTGAACTTGGTAGAAGTGCAGAAATCAAGATCCACAAGGCTGATTTCTTCTTACCCGCCAAGAATTGCTACCACTCACTCAAGCAGAAGTGAAACAATTGAAGCATAACACCATCAAGCTCCAACTCTTTGAGTTATTTTGTTTCTATTTATTTATTTATTTATTTAGTCAAGTATGTGTTGGCAATATACATAGATATAATATTGTTTATATTTATTTATGCCGCTCCTCTCTAAAGATTGATGGGTACTGATAAGAGGGAACATTAGGACAGGGATGGTTGGCACGGTGAGTGCACTTATGCATGCACCTTACTGACCTCTTAATAATTGGGTGAGGTCAACAGTAGACAGTCTAAGGCTAAATATTTAGGGGCTTGGTGATGAAACTACAGAGTCAGGTAGTGAGTTCCAGGCATTGACCAGTCTGTTGCTAAAGTTATATTTTCTACAGTCACGTTTGAAACGATTCACTTTGAGTTTGTATCTATTGTGTGCTCGTGGATTGTTATGGTTGAAGCTGAAGTAGTCATTGACAGGAAGGATGTTGTAGCAGATAATTTTATGAGCTATGCTTAGATTATGCCGAAGGTGATGTAGTTCTAAGCTTTCTAAGCCCAGGATTTCAAGTCTGGTTGCATAAGGTATTCTTTTGCAAGTAGAGGAGTGGAGGGCCCTTCTTGTAAAGTATCTCTGGGCACTTTCTAATGTATTTATATCCAATATGTGGTGTGGGTTCCAGACAGATGAGATGCATTCAAGGATTGGTCTAGCAAATATTTTGTATGCTCTGGTTAGTAGTGAGGTATTACCGGAGAAGAAACTACATAGGATTAAAACTCTTGAAGCCTTTTTGGTGAAGTTGTTGCAGTGAGCTTTGGCATTTAATCATCTGATATCATTTGGTATTCCAAGGTCTTTGACAGAGTGATGGTCATCTGTAAGGTCTTGTCTATTCAGCTTGTATTGGGTGTTCTGATTTTTTTTTGCCAATGTGTAGAGCATTTGCTGGTTGAGATTTGGAATTGCCAGATGTTTGACCATTCTGACACAAAGTCAAGGTCTTTTGGAGGGTAGCAGTGTTGTCAGTGGTGTTGAAGAGTTTTACCTAATCAGCAGGTGGGAGTTCTACTTATCAGCTATTACCGGTATGCTCTCCGAGATCATGGCGAGTGCGTAAAATCAAAAAAATGACAAAAATTGGCAAAATCTCGCACACAAGAGCATCCTTGTGTGAGATTTCGCTTGCTGCATCGGGGGCGCGGAGATGCATGCATATCTCAATTTCTGCCACCGGAACCACGATCCCAGCCATACTGACTGCAATCCACTACTGGGTTGGCAAAGAGAATGCAGTCACTTGTAAAGTGATCGCAAAGGTCATTTAGATAGAGTATAAAGAGTATTGGTCCTAGGACACTGGCTTGGGGTACACCGTTGTTAACAGGAATGGGACTATATAGGGCACTTCCTATTTTGACCACTTGTATTTGTTTGATAGGAACATAGTTATCCAGTCATGTACCAGGCCAGAGATACTGTAGGATTTCAATTTCGAAATTAGTTTATCATTAGCCACTTAGTCGAAGGCTTTACAGAAGTCTATGTAAATTGCATGTATTGATCTGCCGTGGTCAAGTTTTGAGATCCCTATATTTTTGCAGTGTAGTAGTTATAGATTGCAGGATATTTTTTTCCTCAAACTGAATTGCTTGTTTGAAAGTAGGTTGTTAGTTTCTAGCTGAAGAGTAAGGGATTGGTTTATGATTGATTCCATGACTTTAAATGTGATGCAGCATAGAGAGATTGATCTGTAGTTTTCTACTAGACTGGGATCTCCCTTTTTGAAGATGGGAATGACCATGGCTAGTGACCATAGGTTTGGTAGGGAATTGGTCCTGTAGAATTTTTCAAAGGTTATGCTTAGTGGTTCAGCTATGGCTGTGGAGAGCTTTTTTAGAAAGTATGCACATAGTCCATGAGGCCTGATTGTCAGAAGGTTTTAGGCCATGTAGTGCTTTTCAATGTTGTCTTCAGTGGAGTTTATTTGTGTTAAATTGTTGTGAGTATTTGTGGTACCACTATGGAATTTTGGGCATGAACCATCGCTGTTTACAAAGACTGAACCAAAAAAATGTGTTGAAGAGGTTAGTTTTGATTGTTTCATTGTAGCATGCTTTGTTGTTGGGTCCTTTTAATTATGGGATGGGTGTCAAGTCCTTGAGTTTGTTATTTACGAAGTTGTAGAAGATGCGGTTGGATTTTGTAAGCAGAAGATTTTCCTCTTGTTTGCTGTGATAGTTGGAGCATTCTGTCTTTATTTAGTGGCATATATTTTTGTAGCGGTTTTTGAAGTTGGCTACATAGCCTGTTTTGTTTTTTTGTCAGAGGGATTTTTTTGTGGATTGTAGCTTCCTTATTGATATGGGTAGTGTTTTTCTTGTTTATGGTGGTTATTATGGTACCTGTAGTCAGATAGTTCTTTTGAATTTGAGCAGGAAGATGTTATAGAGATCATCGGCAGTGCTCCAGTCAGAGAATAGAGTTTAGAGTGGTCGGCATCTATGAGTTCATAGTTGGCTTTTTAAAAGTTGTACTTAGGTGTCCCATTATTAAGGTGATGCTTGAATGGTATAGATTGAAACTGAAGTTTATCATGCAGTGGTCACTGCTGGAAAAAGGTTCTTTTATTTGTAGTACATAAATTGCTCTTTTGCTGTTGCAGAATATGAGTGCAAGGCATTTGTTGAGTCTAGTACAGTTCATTACTATTTGGTTGAGTCTAAGATTGGTAACAGTGTTGTATAGGGTTGTATGGATGGGTTCAGTCATGCATTCATTTAGGGTCCAGTTAATGAGAGGTAGATTGAGGTCTCCAAGTAAGATAAGGGGGGTATGGGCAGGAGGCTGGCCACATTAGCAGTGAGGTTAATTGGTTTGTATCTGTGATGTTGTTGCCTGGGGCTCTGTAACAAAGTAGGAAGCAAAGTGTGTTATTTAAGGACAGATTGCAGACGATGTTTCAGGAAGGGTGAGGTCATGTGTAACTTGGATATTTTTTAGGTTTAGAGTCTTTTTGTAGAATATAGCTACTCCACCTCCTATGCATGTTTCATGATCGGACCAGAAGACAAGGTAGTTTCTTGCTGCAATGATAGAGTCATTAACCATGTTTCACAGACAAAAATAATGTCAAAGGTGTTTAGTAGTAGTAGGAATTTGGGGATTTTGTTAACTACATTTCTTGCATTGATTACTTTGCATTTGAGATTAGTATTGGATTGGATTGGAGAAGTAAGGGGCTTGCTTACCTAATCTTGGTTGGTGATGTGTGGAATGTTGTTTTGTTGTCAGGGATGGTGGGTTGGATATGTGGAACAGATCGCGAGTATTGCTTTTGATGTGTTCAGCACGGTAATTTATGTAAAAGTTGTTTCACCTAGATCTAGTCATCTTTTGAGTTCTACACGGAGTTCACGGGAACGGATGCATTGTAATAATTTGAGGAATTACTGTGACCAACAAAATTAAAAATTACCGAGAGATCTGAAATGTCCCAACAGAGGTCAACTAGCAAAGAGATCAATGCTGTCTCTGTGCCATGAATCTGATAAAAATAAGTCTAGACATTCTACTTCCTCAATAGGATTCTGTAGTTGACAATAGACCATTATCATTCTATTATTATTCCAGCGTAGGCATTATAATTTTCATTTCAATTTATTGTAGACAATTATTTCAGATAGGGGATTCCCATTCTATGACTATTCAGAACTACAACAATGGAGATGATGATAATGATGGCAACAACAGTGATGATAAAGATTTTGTCTTTGAAGAAGTCATTACACTGTTGCTCTGATATGCTGTTTAGTTAAAATAATGTATGGATATTCGCACTCATGCATGTCGAAGGTGCTTCTTCAAAAGACAACTTCACTTAGTTTTTTTTCCTTGAAGATGTTTCATTTCTTATCCAAGAAGCTACTTTAGTTGTGAGCACGGACTGCAAGGAATGCAAATTCTTCCATCCCCCAGCATTCAGTCAGAATTGAAGAAGTTTCTTGGATGAGAAGCCAGATGTCTTCAAGGATGATGATGATGATGATGATGATGATGATAATAATGATAATGATAATGATAATAACAATAACAATAACAACAACAACAACACAACAACAACAGTTGGAAGGGACCCTGGAGGTCTTCTAGTCCAACCTACTGCTTATCCATTGCTTCTTGTTCTACCCTCAGATGCTTTGGAGAATAGGTTGACTCATTCTTCTTTGTGGCAATCCCTGAGATATTGGAAAAGTCCAGTTGCCTTTTGAAAAAGAGTCATTAAAATAACAAGAGACCACCGAAAGATTTCTTCAAAAGTCATATATTTTTTAAATGACATTTGGTTGGGCAATCCTCAGGTAAGAATCTTTAGTCACTCTTGGCTATAAATAACAGGAATTCTAATCCAATATTCCTGAAAGATCCTTGGATAGAAAAGTTTTCCGTAAGGTATTATTTTTTTAAAGTTCACTTTTTTGCCTATCCATCTATTACAAGATAAACTGCTGCTTCAGGGACCTATCATTCTAAAGGTTTTGTTAAAATTGTCATTTTTAATATGACAGAGGCAAATTATTAATTGCAGTGGAGGCAATTGTGCTAATTAAATTGACTTGATTGAATAATAAAATAAAATGTAAGTGCGAATAAGTGACCGTTGGCTTGTTGTCAACTTGCTTTTTAACCAAAATTTGGGAATGCAATGCCCAATTTAAGAGAGTCCTTGTAACTGAAACAATTGTGCAGTCGGATAGATTATATGGAATTGGTTACAACATTTAGAGGTTACCTTCAAAAGTGTGTTTCAGCCATGTCCTCCCTCCTTTGAGTCCCACAACTCTTTCATGCAAATCATTTCCACCACTTCCTCATTTCTTCTGGCTTCTGTTTCACAGTTTTAGCATGTTTACAGCACAAATTGTGTGCCTTCTGCCCTCAGAACGCACACAGCTGCCACATGAAAGTTACAATAAAATCATGCCACCCAGCAGTTACTTTCACATGGTAAGCTGTTTGCGTGCAGTGATGAAACGTGCAGATTAGCCAAGCTTGAAACCACTAGATTTTTTTTTAAATGGCTTGAAGTGTGAAGGGGGAGGGGGGGACATAGAAAACAGAATATTCTTCATTAGACTGGCAGAAGAGATAAAAGGGTTATCAGAAATGTTATAATATCATTGCTGATAACAATATTGCCACATAGACAGTTTCAAACTCATCCATTTTGTTTTGTTTTGCAATATTTATTCCGGTTGGTTAATCACGAGAGCTGTCCTAGAGTGAAAGAAATATTTTATCTACTTTGAGGCTAGCACTATATCACACATAAACAAACATTTTACTAACACTCTGGTGGGGTATTTTTTTAAAAAGAAAAAATGTGTCAAGAAGATTTTCAGTAGAGGCATAATTTGAATGGATGAGAAAAAAATAGTAGTAAATAGTCCTTTAAGAATTTTCTGATTCTTTTGACTCGCTTTTTAGAATGAGATGGGCAGGAAACAAATATAATTGATAGTAATATAATAATATTGAACCAGACCAAATTTGTCTCCACCACAGGGAAATTCTGTATAGATATTTTTAGCCTAAATTGGTAATGTCATACTTGATTTTGTTTTAACGTCACACATGGGTGGGTATATAACCATGTGTGAGGTTAAAATCTGCAGAGTTATAGTAGGCAAACACACAAGAGAGGATACAAAAATTCCTATCATTTTTGCATTTATAACACCAATATATTAGACTTTGTGTAGGGAATCTTTGCCCCCCCCATGAATCATAAACCAAGCATAGGAAATGTCGATTGACCACATCTGGATGTTCACAGATAACATCAACTCTGATTGAGACCTGGTGGCAATTAAAAAGCTTACCATAATTGTGGGGCAGTTTTATTTAATAGTGTCAAACTGATTTTCTTACAGTATTATCTTTTTCTCTAGGTTAGAACAATATCATGTATTTTACTATGTGTATATAGATATATACCCACTAAAACCCTCATTATGTATTGGACAAAATAAATAAACCAATAAATAAAAATAAATAAATTTTCTCTAATGATCTCCATATGTTTTAAATCAGTAGTTTTCAACCTGTGGTCCAGGGACCCTGAGAGTCCACAAAGTCATCACAAGGGTATCTATGAAGGCTTGAAGAAATATTATGATTTAAATCTTGAGTTGAATCTTGGTTGTCTGTGGCCATGGTCCATGGCACAAAAGGTATTTAAAGGGGCTTTGTGGTGAAAAAAGGTTGAGAACCACTGTTTTAAATGACAACTCTCAGGATCCCTAATAAATAGTCATGCTATCTTAGCCTTATTGGTGTTATTCTAATGTCTCTCAGTTTCTGTGCTATAATCAACTCAGCAATTACATAGTTCTTGTTTCACTTCATTGCTTTTTGTAAAGTCTCCTCCTGCAGTCCCTTATGTGAAGTTCCATATCTTTACCTAGGCTTTCAAGATTTGCGGTGTGGTAATGTTGTGCCTTACCACAAGTCTTTTACATTTACCCATACTTCCAAAAACAAATAAAAATACCTCTCATTCTAAAATAAAGAACTTTCCTTTTTCAGAAGACAGCTTATAGAGGAAAAATTGAGGTTGGTTATTTCTCCACCCTCTGACTTTACTACTACAAAGTAAATTGGCTGAATGTAAAGAAGCAAATAAAATCTAGATAGATAAGGATATATGCAGTGTCAAAAAAATATTTTAAAAAGGGATTGATACATAAGCATAGCTTTAAAAAGATTTGTTTTTCATCATTTATTGTTGTATAAGCCTAACTATTGTAGCTGACCTTAGCAGTTGCTATATCTATAAATGTTATCATCTCAGAAAAAACAAAAAATGAAATAGAAGTAAAATCTTTGTAAGATCTTGAAATATGATAAGACTCCAGTTAAAGATGTTGTAACAAGACTTAAGATTTTATTTTAAAGATTAAAATATGGCTCCTATTTGCTTACAAAGTGACTCTACAACTTGTTTCATACATGTGTATATTTCATATATGTGTGTGCTTCTCTACCTCATAAATGGAAGAATGCCATTTGTCTTACACTAAAGAAAATGTAACAGAAAGGAATGATGAAAGAAATTATAAGAGGCATTAGTTTATTAGTGTACATGGGAAAGTGTTATCTAACCCTCCGATTCAAAGAGTAGACATGGTGACAGCAACATTTGGGTAGTATAGCGTATTTTTTGGAGTATAAGATTCACCTTTCCCCCCTAAAAGAGAGTGGAAATGTTGGTGTGTCTTATACACTGAATGCAGCCATTTTTGTTCTCCCATAACCTGACCCCAGCCTGCGGAGAGCTCCTGGCTGCTGGGGTATGCCCAAAATGTGAAAAGCAGGCCATGGGTTGGGGAAAGGGTCTGGGGAGCACGCAGAGAGCTCCTGGGGACTGGTGGAAGACAAAAATGCCTCTATTTTTGTGAAAAAATGGGCAAGAACCAGCCCATTTTTCACAAAAATTGGGACAGTTTTGCCATCCCCCAGCCCCCAAAAGCTGGCTGCAGGCTCCCCAGATCCTTTGCCCACCCACTTTTTGCAAAAAAATGGCCCATTCTTTGCAAAAACACAGCCTTTTTGCCTTCTAATTACTCCATCTAGCATGACTGGGGGAGAAATTCTGGAGTTGAAGTCCACTAGTCTTAAAGCTGTCAAGTTTGAAATTTGTAAAAAGTGTACATGGTTGTAAAAAGTATTAAATAATACATTACCACACCATTTGGTTCCAAATACTTTTTTCCTTGTTTTCCACCTGTAAAATCTATGTGTCTTATACTCCAGTGTATCTTACACTCTGAAAAATACGGTAGTTTGGTTTTTAGCTAGGAAGGCATATGCAAAGAAGATTTTTGCTTCTTAAGCATGTTATTGAGAAATATCATATTTTTCAGAGTATAAGACACATACACACCCCTCAAAAAAAGAAGCTGAAAATTTGGGTGTGTCTTATACTCCAAATGTATTCTTTTGAAGCTTTTCCCTCCAGCCCTATCGAGGTGTTAACTATCTTCTCAGCTTGCAGGATTTTTCCATTGCTACTCCAAAGAAGGTTTTTTCCCCCAGCCCTAAGTTTTTGCAGGCTTGCTTTCATTGCTATTCCCTCCAAAGATTTTTTTTAGCCCTAACCAGGGGATAAAACAATATGCTGAAACTGACCAGACTAAGCCAGATGAATACCTGATAGGTAGATTTCCCACCTTATTTTCTTCCTCCAAGACTCAGGTGTGTCTTATACTCCAAAAATACGGTGTATGAATATGATAATTTAATAATAATTTGGCTGATTTAGAGTGTGTGTATATAAAGAGGGTAGACTTGATTTATTAAAACATTTGAGAGTATCCTCAAGGCACAGACTTGCTTTATCTTTGAAATACAACCCTGAAGCACATGAAGGATCCTGTTGAACAAACATCAGCTCCACCCTACTTGGGTTCAGCTTCAACTTAGTTTTCTCCTTCAGACCCTAGCAACTCTCCAGAAACTGAAACAGAACTTAAACTGCCATCCCCGTAGCAAACAACATCCTTTCTCATACATAGATTATCAGATGGGGCCAATAATACTGTTTCCGAGTTATAATCTACCCAAGTTATCTTGTTTCACTTTTTTTTTCCTTTTCGCAGAAAGTCTGTACTGGAAAATGTTGGAGTAGATAAATAATGTATTTTGATTGGAACTCTGCAAGTGAAATTAATCCTAATAAAAGAAATAGGTTTTTATTAATTCCTGTCTGGTTTGACTTTGCAGATGCTTTCTTTATATGGTGTATTCTGAACTACACCTTGTTTAAGTGTACACCCAGGAGGATTTCCCATAATTGAACTATGTTGTTTGTTTTCTAAATCACTTTTGTAGTTGTGATAGTGTCATGAGATGCTTCTTAAACTTCTTCAGTTACAGAGGTTTCTGAACTTTTAAACTTCACAGAAGGGCAACATCTGGCTTATTCTGTTCTGAACTTTCTCTGGTGCTTGTTGTATAGGCATATTTTATGCATTGAATTCTAAATTAAGGTGACCAGACTTCCCGCTTTCAGCAGGACAGTCACGCTTTTTAGCAATTTGTCCTGTGTTCCACGGCACTTTTAAAAAGTCCCGATTTTTTTTAAACAAGCCACCAGCTGGAGATTGCTGGATCTCTGCATCAGCCGATTTTGGGCAGCATGGAAGCTAAGCTTCCTTCTTTGCAGCTTCCAAGCACAGAGCGAAGTTTCCTTCTCCCCAGGCAGCATGGCCGAAGCATTGGACTCCCCAACCCTTTCTGTCTCTAGCTCAGCTCCGCTCGCCAGCAAGCCCTACCACGTCACCTGTGGCCCCCTTGCCCCGGCTTCACAACTTTTTGCTCTTCGTCCACTCAGCGACCTGCAGCTGTCAATTAACCCCTTAGGCATCCCTCCCTGCCTTTCTCCCCCTCTCTTTTATTTTTCTTTCTTTTTTAAAATTTGCTCACTTCCTCCCCCCTCCTCCTCTTCCACTCGTGCTCGCTTCTCGCCCCTATCTCGACACTGCCGCCCAGGCAGGAGGGCTCCTGGCAGCAAAATCAAAGGGAGGAAAAAGAAAGGGAAGTGCGGCTGAGGCATTTGCCCCCCTCCTCCAACAGCCCGTCTGCTGTGCTTGGGGGCCAGAGGACGGAGTGGCATTTGTGCTGGGCAGAAAAACCCATCTGCTCCATCCAAGCAGCAGCTGGCCCAGCGAATGAAGATGGGCCAAACTCAGCCTGGCATTTTTTCTCCCTGAATGGCCTTCACCCCAGTGCCGCCAATGGAGTGACTGAGCACACTCTGCCTCTGTGTCAGTGTCACCTCAGAAGCAGGTGAGAGAGGCAGTACAGGTGCGCACCACTGATGGAGAGAGGGGGAGAGAGAAGAAAGGAAGAGAGAGAAAGAGAGGGAAAGAGAGAAAGAGACAGGGAGGAAGGAAGAGAGAAAGAGAGAGAAAAAGAGGATGGAAGAAAAAGAAAGAGAAAGAAAGAGAAAGAGTGAGAGAGAAATAGAGAGAAAGGGAGCAAGAGAGAAAGGGAGGAAGGAAGGGAGAGAAAGAGTGAGAGGAAGGAAGGGAAGGAGTGGGAGAGAGAGAGAAAGAGTAATAGAAAGGGAGGGGAAAAGAAAGAAAAGAGAGAGGGGGAAAGAAAGAAGGGGAGAGAGAGACCAAGATAAATAGAAAGTGAGGGAGGAAGAGAGAAAGAGAGAGAGGGGAGAGAAGGAGGGAGCGAGAAAGAAAGATAAAGGGAGGAAGGAAGAGAGAGAAAAAAGAGAGGAAGGAAGAGGGAAAGAAAGAGGGATAAAGAGAGAGAGAGAGAAAGAGGAAGGAAGGAAGAGAGAGAAAGAGGGAGGGAGGGAGAGAGAAAGTGAGAGAAATAGAAAGAAAGGGAGGGAGGAAAAGAGAGAGAGAGAGAAAAGAAAAAGCCACATTCCCCCCCCTAACACCCTCCCCCCCACTCAATGTTGTCCTTCTTTACCAATTTTAAAATCTGATCACTTTATTCTAAATAAATGGATGAATGTGCTTCTTTGACTGAAAATAACTGATGTGTATCTACAATATTGCTACAGTGTCTTTCAGCAAAATACTCCTGAGCCAAAATGATCAAATATTGGGTTGAAGCAATAATAGGACTGTTAGAACTTTGGTTGCCTTTGAAACATGTGGGCCAAAATGTTTCAGAAGGAATCAATTACAGATAGTAAATAATACTCCATGTGGCATAAGTACTACTGCAACTGGTAACCTACTTTATAACTTCTCTGGTTTACAACTCCATATTCTTTTTAAAGTTTATTTTAATAAACTGTATATTCTGTATGCTCTACGCATGCATGATGTACATACAGTAGGTAGTTAGTGGTAAAATACATGGCAAGTTCTTCTTTGACATGCCATGACTTGTCTTTCTGTGGCAGTCAACCATTTGTGTTTTGCTTTTGCTCTTGTGATGAAAAGGGAAGTGCTCACACTTATAGATATTAGCAAATACATCAATTTGTTTTTGAAATTTTAATCAGTTAGTATGATATGATTTATAAAAAAGGTAGTTCTACACATGCTTAGCAAAAGTATTCTATTTATCTTGTGATACATGTGATATTTTAGTAATATTTCCAGTTGAAATACTAAAACATTGCACTGTATACCTGTGCTTGCTACTAGTTACTGCTCTTGCAGTTCATCTGGTGATTGCTGAATAAATGGAACCAACACCCATATTTATAACAACAACAACAACAGAGTTGGAAGGGACCTTGGAGATCTTCTAGTCCAACCCCCTGCTTAGGCAGGAAACCCTACACTACTTCAGACAGATGGTTATCCAACATCTGCTTAAAAGCTTCCAGTGTTGGAACATTCACAAGTTCTGGAGGCAAGCTGTTCCACTGTTTTAACTGTCAGGGAATTTCTCTCTTAGTTCTAAGTTGCTTAT
The DNA here is from genome assembly GCF_031021105.1 of Erythrolamprus reginae. Taxonomy (NCBI): domain Eukaryota; kingdom Metazoa; phylum Chordata; class Lepidosauria; order Squamata; family Dipsadidae; genus Erythrolamprus; species Erythrolamprus reginae. The sequence continues at coordinate 92,384,393 of NC_091953.1, forward strand.
CTCCTTGTTTCGTTTCCACCAATTCCTCCTACCCTCAGGTGCTCTGGAGAATAGCCTGACTCTCTCTTTTTTGTGGCACCCCCAAGATATTGGAACACTGCTATCATGTGTCCCCTAGTCTTTCTTTTAATTAAATTGGGTATAACCAGTTCCTGCAACTGTTCTTCATTTGTTTTAGCCTCCAGTTCCCTAATCATCTTTGTTGCTCTTTTTTGCACTGTTTATAGAGTCTCAACATCCTTTTTGCATCATGGTGACCAAAACTGAATGTATTCCAAGTGTGTACCAAGACCTTATAAAATGGTATTAACACTTCATGTGATCTTGATTCTATCCCTCTGTTAATGCAGCCTAGAACTGTGTTAGCTTTTTTGGCAGCTTCTGCACACTGCTGGCTCATATTTAAATAGTTGTCCACTAGGACTGCAAGATCCCTCTCACAGTTACTACTGTTGAGCAATGTACCACATATACTGTACCTGTGCATCTTGTTTGTCTTGCCCAAATGTAGAACTTTACTTTTTTCACCATTGAATTTCATTTTGTTAGATAGCGCCCATTGTTCAGGTTTGTCAAGATCCTATTTTCTGGAGTGTTGGCTATTCCTGCCAGTTTGGTGTTATCTGCAAATTTGATAAGTTCCTCATCTATCCCCTTGTCCAAGTCATTGATGAAGATGTTGAAGAGTACTGGGCCTAAAACAGAGCCCTGTGCTACTCCACTGCATACATCCCTCCATGTAGATGTAGTTCCATTGAGCACTACATGTTGAGTGCAGTTAGTTAGCCAATTTTGAATCCATCTTGAGGTGTTGCTGTCCATGCCACATTTTTCTAGTTTATTTAGTAGTTGGGTTATGGTCTACTTTGTCAAAAGCCTTACTGAAGTCTAAGTAAATCACATCAACAGCATTCCCCTGGTCCACTAATTTTGTCACTTTGTCAAAGAATGCTATAAGATTAGTCTGGCATGATCTATTTTTAACAAACCCATGTTGGCTTTTGGTTATTACTTTGTTTGCTTCTAGATGTTTGTTGACTTATTGCTTGATTATCTTTTCCAAAATCTTCCCTGGTATTGAAGTCAGGCTGATAGGTCTGTAGTTTCCTGGATCTGTTTTTTTCCCTCTTTCTTGAAGAGGAGAACTACATCAGCTCTTTTTGAGTCCTCTGGCAATTCCCCGGTGCTCCAGGATCTTTGAAGAATATAGTTCAGTGGGTCTGAGATCTCATCTGCCAGTTCCTTCAGAACCTTGGAGTGTAATCCATCTGGTCCTGGTAATTTGAATTCATCTAGGATGGACAGGTGTTCCTTTACCATTTTCTTCCCTGTTTTAATTTGTGTTCCTAATATATTTTTTGTGATGCTGTTTTTGATACATTGAGTTGTTTTTTCACTTTGTGTAAAGACAGCTGCAAAAAATGTGTTGAGTAGCTCTGCTTTCTCCCTGCTGCTTGTCTAAAGTGACCAGATTTTTACATTGCTAAAGCAGGACACCATTGATTGGGGGGGGGGGGATTTCTCTTTATTTTTTCTCTCCCTCATATTCCCTCCCTTTCTCTCTGGGGGACGCCCACACCTCGGTGATGTACAGAATGCTGGTGCCCAGGCCATGTGCCACAAGCATGGCCTCAGCAACAGGTTGCCGCAGCCGGATCCACTCACTCGGTTCAGAAGATGAATTCTTCAAAAAGCTCATCGTGAGCATGAGGCCTACCCTGAGCTAGGAGACACAGGAAGTACAACCCACCCAGGATGACCCCAAGACATTTTGCCATTTCCTTCCACTGTTACCATAGAGGAGGGGGGGAGAGAAAATTGGGACATTTCTGAAAAGGCACGGGACGCGGGACAGATTATGAAAAGGCGTGACTGTCTCCTGAAAAGCAGGACGTCTGGTCACCTTATGGTTGTCACCTTCTTGCCGTTTTCTCCCTGCAATGCACCAATTGTTTCCTTGACTTTTTTTTTGTTTTTAATATATTGGAAGAAACTTTTTTTTGTTACTTTTACTCTTGTTGCAAGCCTTTGTTCATTGTGAGCTAAAGCTTTCCTTACTTCACCTTTACAGGCTCAGGCTATTTGCTGGTATTCTGCATTAGTTATTTCCCCTTCTTTCCACATTTTTTTTTAAAAAATAAATTTATTAAATATATACAATAAAAACCAAATACAGAGAGACAAAAGAGATATGCATATTGTACATTTTTTACACTCTACTTATGTAGTAATTGGGGAGTGGGAGAAGGGGGTTGTGAAGGGAGGGAAGTAGATATAGAAGGAAGGGGGATAGGGAAAAGAAGGAGGGGGGGATAGAGAAGCGAAAACCAGCGTTAGAGCTGGGTCTTTCATGATTTGCGGCCTGTAGTTTGAGCTCGTAGTTGGTGTGTTTTACCCTAAAGTTTTATCGATATGTTTTGAATGTAGTTTTTAGTGCCAATATATATAATTCATTTAGGGGTTTATTTTCTTTGTAAAGTTGGAGTTCGTGTCGATCGATGTTTACAGTTTGTTGTTTCAATTTGATGTTATGATTTGTGATGTAAATTGCTATTTTTTCAAGTTGTTTTTGTTGGATATTTTTCTTGATGAATAATTTTTAGATAATTCCTTTTTTTTAACCAGAGATACCATTTATCCCAAGCTTTGTAGAAATCTGTCTCATCCTTGTTTTGCAGTTCCATTGTTAGTTTGGACATTTCTGCGCATTCCATTATTTTAATCAAGAGTGATAGAGTAGTTGGGTTTTTTTCTTGCTTCCAAAATTGTGCATATAAAATCCGTGCGGCTGTAATAATATGGATTATAATATATCTGTTTTCTTTACTAAAATTTTGTCTTGTGATTCCTAGTAGAAATAGTTCGGGTTTCGCATGGATAGTCTGAGAAGTAATTTGTTCTAGTATAGTTTTAATTTTTTCCCAATATTTTTGGGTGATTTCACATGTCCACCAGATGTGGTAATATGTACCTGGTTTTTCTCTGCATTTCCAACATAATGGTGATAGATTTGGATACATTTTTGCAAGTCTAGCAGGTGGCAAGTGCCATCTGTAGAACATTTTATAATGGTTTTCCTTATATGAGGTTGCCATCGTTAATTTATAGTTAGCAGTCCAAATTTTTTCCCATTCGTTTAAATAAATTGTGTACCCAAAGTTTTGTGACCACGCTATCATAGTTCCTTTAACTATTTCTTCAACAGTATCGTGTTGAAGGAGGATATTGTATATATTTGATATTTGCTTTTTTTGTGGACCAAAAATTATTTTATCGAGGGGGTTATTTTTTTGGAAGTCTGATTTGTTCTTATCTTCATTATATTTTGATTTTATTTGTAGGTAGTGTAACCAATCTACTTTAATACCTTTTTCCATGAGTTTTTGCTTAGGGATTAGTTCATTATTTTCGTTTAGTAGTTGGTCGTATGTTATAATTTTATCAGGAGTTAATGCATTCGGGTATATAATGGCTTCTGTTGGTGAAATCCATTTTGGGATGCAGAGGTAATGGTTTTTTTTAATGAAGTGCCAGGTGTTAATTAAGGTTTTTCGGATGTAGTGTGATCTGAAATATGTTGGTATTTTATCTATGTCTGTCATCAGAAACTTGTGCCACCCGGATTGAAGGTCATAGCCTTCAAGTGTTAATATTCTAGAATTTTTAAGTATTATCCATTCTTTCAGTAGGTTTACAATTGAGGCATGGTAGTATAGTTCCATGTTTGGTAACCCAAATCCACCCCTTGACCTATGGTCTTGTAGGTCCTTAAGTTTTATCCTGGCCTTTTTTTTTGCCCATATGAATTTGCGAATTTTTTTGTGTAAGTTTTTGAAAAAGGTCCTGTTTAGTTTAATGGGTGCAGTTTGGAAAAGGTATAGAAATCTAGGAAGTATATTGCTTTTAATTACAGCAATTTTTCCCATTATAGAGAGTGGGAGTTTCGACCATCTGTAAAAATCTTTGTCCATTTCATTGATTAGTTTATCGTAATTGTCTTTCTTGATAGTGCTGCAATTTGCGGTAACCCATAATCCTAAGTATTTAACTTTTTTGGCGGTTTTTATTTTAGTGGATTCTTCTAATTTCGATATCTGCTGTTTTGTCATATTTTTTGTTATCATTTTTGTTTTTTCTCTATTGATTTTTAATCCAGCAATCTCTCCAAATTTATTTATTTCATTAATTAGGATAGGTGCAGATTTTAAGAGGTCTTGTACAATGAACACCATGTCATCAGCAAAAGCTTGAAGTTTATAGTGTTCATTTTTAATTTTTAATCCTTGGATTTCCTTATTGTGTCTTATTTTATTTAGTAGAACTTCTAGTGCAAAGATAAAAATCAGGGGGGCTAAGGGACAGCCCTGCCTCACTCCTTTTTTTATACTTATTGTTTCTGTCATATCATTGTTTATCAGTATTTTGGCTGTTTGTATTGAGTATATAGTTTTAATGAGTTCTGTAAATTTATTACCAAATTGCATTGACGCTATTTGTGTTGTAAAGAATTGCCAGTATAAACTATCAAAAGCTTTCTGTAGATCTATGAATAGGAATGCTACTGGTTTATCTATGTTTTTATCGTAGTATTCTAAAGAGTCCAAAATAATCCTTGTGTTTGTTGTTATGTTTCTTGCCGGAAGGAAGCCATTTTGGTCTGTATGTATTCTAACAGTTAATATTCGTTTAAATCTTTCGGCTATGATGGATGCAAAGATTTTATAATCTGAGTTAAGCAGGGATATTGGACGATAATTTTGAATGTAAGCTCTATTTTGTGTATCTTTAGGTATTAAAGTTATGTAGGCCTCGTTCCAGGAGGAAGGAAGTTTTGAACCCTCGAGAATTTCATTAACAAGGGGTAACATTATAGGCTCCAGAATTTCTTGAAATTGTTTATAGAATTCGGCAGGTATACCGTCTGTGCCCGGGGTTTTATTATTTTTTTGTTTTGTAATTGCACTAGTTAGTTCCATTGATGTTATTTTGTCATTTAGCATATCCTGATCTTCCTTATTTATTTTTTCTGTATTTTCTAAGTTCTTGAATAGATTATTTATTAATTGTTCATTTACGTCATCTTTTTTATATAATTCCTCAAAGAAAGATTTAATTATTTGTTTTTTATCGCTGAGTGTTGTTTTTAAAGCATCTGTATGATCATATAATGCCTCTATAATTTTATCTGCTTTTTGGTGAGCGAGTTTTGAGGCTAACCATCGCCCAGGTTTGTTTGCAAATTCAAAGTGCTTTTGTTTGGCAATCCTTAATTTATGTGAGAGTTCTTCTTGAGTTTGCAAGTTTATGTAATGTTTTGTAATATTCAATTCTCTTAAAATTTCGGCGTTGTATGGTTTCATTTGTAGGGTTTTTTCAAGGTTCTGAAGTTTTATTTTTAGTGTGGATAGGCTGTTTTGTTTCTGTTTTTTATTTTTATTTTGGTATGCAATATAGGTTCCTCGCACATAGGCTTTCATTGTGTCCCATAGGTTTTATGTGGAAGTGTTACCATCATTGTTAATTTGGAGAAACTCACCCAATTGTTGTTTTAACATTTTTTGAAAGTTTTCTTCTTTAAATATTGTTTGGTTCATAGTCCATCGTCTTGAATGGTTATTAGTTGAATCTCTCCGTTTCAACAATATGGGGTTATGATCTGCCCAGGAGTTTGGAAGTATTTGTATGTCTGTTACTTCATTGATAAATTCTAAATCCGCCCAGGCCATATCAATGCGGGACCATGACTTGTGAGGAAAAGAGAAAAAAGTGTATTGTCTATTGTTTGGATTAAAGTGACGCCATATGTCTTTTAGTGCTAATTCAGTTGTAAGTTGTTCAAAAGTTGTCGGTAGTTGTTTTCTCTTTTTCATTTGCTTAGTGCTTTTATGATCCTTTTTCCTGTCTAATATTGCATTGAAGTCGCCTGTTATTATTATATTTGTTAAGTTTAATTCCGTGATTTTTTGATGTAGCTTTGCATAAAAAGTGGATTGATTTATTGTGGGAGCATAGATTGCAATTATATGTATTTTTTTTGTTCCTGATGTAATTTGTACTATTAATATCTGGCCGTTGTCGTCTGTGTAAATTAGTTTAGGGATAAGTTTAGGTTTAATGTATAGTACTACTCCTCTTTTCTTGACTTCAGCAAGGGATGAGAAGATTTCTCCAAGCTTGGGATGGTTTAAGATTAATTGGTCTTGTTTTTTTACATGCGTTTCTTGGAGACAGATTATATCTGCTTTTTGTTGTTCAATTTTGTAGAATGTTTTTTTCCTTTTACTAGGAGAGTTGAGGCCGTTGATATTGATAGAGAATAGTCTTATTTCATTATTCGGTAATGGTTTTTTGTGATGTAAGTTAGTTTGCTGGTTCTCTTCTTTTCTCCTTTCTCACCTCCGCTTGAGATCTTGTTGTTGGGCCATCTCTGCCATATTCTTCCGTTAATTTAAGTCCAGTTTCCTTATCTGCGAGAGTGTCTTCAGAGCTGATTTCATCCAGGCTAGATTTATCTTTTGATTCTTGCTCCCTAATACATTCCTCATCTACCTTTTTGATGACTTGATCGTAAAAGTCTCTTGCATCTTCTATCAAAGTTATTTTGTATTTTTTGTCAATTAAGGAGATAAGCATGCCCTCAGGTGTCAACCATCTAAATGGTATCTTGTTTCTGTTGAGTTTATTAGCTAGGGTTTGATAGGGTTTCCGCTTTTCACGCACTCGTCTAGGAACTTGACGAAGGACTATGATCTCTTTTCCTTTATATGATGGAGGATTTTCCTTTGACATATTGTAGATTTCATCTCTTATAGTACGCTTAGTGAATCTAATATGTACTTCCCTGGGTAGGCAATTTCTTTTTGCGTAACTTGTAGATAATCTGTAAATTTCACCCATTTGTTGATACATTTCCTGTGGGGTTTTATTTGTGATGGGTGCAAGAATTTCTGACATAATCTGAGGCAGGTTCTCTTCACTTGATTCGCTAATATTCTGGAACCTCAAGAAGAATGCTGATTTTTCAAGCTCAAGATTTAAAATGGCCTCTTCCAGATTTTTATTGATGTATTCTGTCCTACTTTCTGCGTATTGCAACCTGGTTTCCATTCTATCATTTTGTTCCTCAATTTTTTGAATTTTTTCATCATTCTGCGTGAGGGTTCCATGCATCATTACTATCTTCTCATCAAGCTGTCCAACACGATCGTCAATTTTCTTGATCTCTTCCTTGATCTCTTCCTTCATTGCACCCATATTTTCCATCATTAATTCATACTTCCGATCCATTTATTTCTGCATATTAATCATTATCTCTTGTAGGGAAGCTAGGGTGATGGGTGCAGCTTGGTCTGATTGTACAGCTGATGTTTTGTCAGTAGAAGAGTTTTCTAAGTTACGCTGGATGGTCGGAGTTGAAGATAGAGGTGCTGCCTTCTTCCAAGCTTTAGTACTTGTATTTGTATTAGTAGATGACATTTTGAATATTTATGGGAAAGTCAGACAGGGTATAGTAAGAGATACAGAAATATGAGTTTAGCTTTTACTCAAAATGTTCGATACTATTTAAATAGTTGTCCACTAGGACTGCAAGATCCCTCTCACAGTTACTACTGTTGAGCAATGTACCACATATACTGTACCTGTGCATCTTGTTTGTCTTGCCCAAATGTAGAACTTTACTTTTTTCACCATTGAATTTCATTTTGTTAGATAGCGCCCATTGTTCAGGTTTGTCAAGATCCTATTTTCTGGAGTGTTGGCTATTCCTGCCAGTTTGGTGTTATCTGCAAATTTGATAAGTTCCTCATCTATCCCCTTGTCCAAGTCATTGATGAAGATGTTGAAGAGTACTGGGCCTAAAACAGAGCCCTGTGCTACTCCACTGCATACATCCCTCCATGTAGATGTAGTTCCATTGAGCACTACATGTTGAGTGCAGTTAGTTAGCCAATTTTGAATCCATCTTGAGGTGTTGCTGTCCATGCCACATTTTTCTAGTTTATTAGTAGTTGGGTTATGGTCTACTTTGTCAAAAGCCTTACTGAAGTCTAAGTAAATCACATCAACAGCATTCCCCTGGTCCACTAATTTTGTCACTTTGTCAAAGAATGCTATAAGATTAGTCTGGCATGATCTATTTTTAACAAACCCATGTTGGCTTTTGGTTATTACTTTGTTTGCTTCTAGATGTTTGTTGACTTATTGCTTGATTATCTTTTCCAAAATCTTCCCTGGTATTGAAGTCAGGCTGATAGGTCTGTAGTTTCCTGGATCTGTTTTTTTCCCTCTTTCTTGAAGAGGGGAACTACATCAGCTCTTTTTGAGTCCTCTGGCAATTCCCCGGTGCTACAGGATCTTTGAAGAATATAGTTCAGTGGGTCTGAGATCTCATCTGCCAGTTCCTTCAGAACCTTGGAGTGTAATCCATCTGGTCCTGGTAATTTGAATTCATCTAGGATGGACAGGTGTTCCTTTACCATTTTCTTCCCTGTTTTAACTTGTGTTCCTAATATATTTTTTGTGATGCTGTTTTTGATACATTGAGTTGTTTTTTCACTTTGTGTAAAGACAGCTGCAAAAAATGTGTTGAGTAGCTCTGCTTTCTCCCTGCTGCTTGTCTAAAGTGACCAGATTTTTACATTGCTAAAGCAGGACACCATTGATTGGGGGGGGATTTCTCTTTATTTTTTCTCTCCCTCATATTCCCTCCCTTTCTCTCTGGGGGACGCCCACACCTCGGTGATGTACAGAATGCTGGTGCCCAGGCCATGTGCCACAAGCATGGCCTCAGCAACAGGTTGCCGCAGCCGGATCCACTCACTCGGTTCAGAAGATGAATTCTTCAAAAAGCTCATCGTGAGCATGAGGCCTACCCTGAGCTAGGAGACACAGGAAGTACAACCCATCCAGGATGACCCCAAGACATTTTGCCATTTCCTTCCACTGTTACCATAGAGGAGAGGGGGGGGAGAAAATTGGGACATTTCTGAAAAGGCACGGGACGCGGGACAGATTATGAAAAGGCGTGACTGTCTCGCGAAAAGCAGGACGTCTGGTCACCTTATGGTTGTCACCTTCTTGCCGTTTTCTCCCTGCAATGCACCAATTGTTTCCTTGACTTTTTTTTTGTTTTTAATATATTGGAAGAAACTTTTTTTTGTTACTTTTACTCTTGTTGCAAGCCTTTGTTCATTGTGAGCTAAAGCTTTCCTTACTTCACCTTTACAGGCTCAGGCTATTTGCTGGTATTCTGCATTAGTTATTACCCCTTCTTTCCACATTTTATACTTGTCCTTTTTTAGATATTTATATTTATATTTTTATATTTATATCAGCAAAATGTTTGACATTATTGTTGTTGTTGACTTTTCACTTTCACTAGTTTTTATTGTCCTACGGCATAATTCAAGGTGCTGTGTTTGCAGTAGATCAGGAGAAGGTGCCAGTGGCACATCTAGAATTTTAAGTGAATGTCAAGGATACACATTCACAAAGCAGCTACTATGGTGAACATCCAGATACAAAACAACTGCATGCTAGAATTCAAGCTACCATCAACCATCCTATTAGAACTTTTGTGGAACAAAAGGCATGCCTGTAAATAAATATAATGCAAAAAACTATTATCTTGCAACATTTCTACTTCCTATTTTTAAATTTTACTATTTAAAAAAATATTTCAATACATTTTAGCCTAATAAAATAGGGAGACTGGTATCTGAGAGTATTTGGGACCACACTGATGTCGATGGATAATGGTATATAATGGAATGTCACCCACTATATACACATAATCTTCTTCAAATATGCATTTAATCTGAAATCCAATGAGACCAGGAGAGTAAGAGTCTTTTTGAAAGGGCACTTCCTATGGGTTTCCCATGATTATCCTTGCCTTACTTAAAGATACTTAAATAGCTTTAGAAAGGGATATGTGACAGTCTTTAGAAAGATGTCCATGACTTGAGAGAAAATGGTCCATAGGAGAAACCACATCTAAGTTTTCTTTCACATTTTCACTGACCACTTTTCTGTGTTTTTCTACTTTATAGGGTACAAATTTAAGCTGTGATACATCTTCAAATTTTCAAGACGAAAGAAATCAAATACAGAAAATGAATATAAACACATCACTGGATAATGCAACGCTGGACATGCTTGAGAATCCTTATATTATGACCATCTTACCAATTGTGTATTCGCTAGTTGTTATCATCAGTATCCCTGGAAATATTTTCTCACTCTGGATTCTATTCTTTCACATCAAACCCAAAACACCATCAATTATTCTCATGATTAACCTTAGCCTCACGGATCTTGCACTGGCCTCCTGTCTTCCCCTTCAGATTATATACTATGTGAAGAAGAACAACTGGTCTTACGGCAAACAACTGTGCAGCTATGTCACAGTAATGTTTTATGCAAACATGTATTCCTCCATATTAACTATGACCTTCATCAGCTTTGAACGCTATTTGGGGGTGGTATACCCTCTGACCTCCAAAAAATGGAGAAAAAAGAGATATGCAATTGCTACCTGCATGGGAATTTGGTTTTTTGTATTATTGTCTTTATGGCCCCTTGCCTCAACTGACCAGACTTATAAAGTAGAAGTAGAAGTTCTGAACATTACAACATGTTTTGATGTCCTTCACTGGAATATGCTTCCCAATATGGCTGCATGGGCAGCTTTCCTCCTGCTGCCTTTCTTTTTCTTTTTCTTGCTTCCATTCACAGTTACAGTTGCTTGCTACATAGCCATCATTTGTAAGCTCATTCAAACTTCTCACAAATATGGCAATGGGCAGAAGACACGGTCAATCTACTTGGCTATAATAGTGCTCTTGGTTTTTATCATTTGTTTTGCACCCAACAACTTTATCCTATTGGTGCACATGATCAGCCGTCTCACAAAAAAGGAGGGTTATTATCATATCTACAAACTTACCTTGTGCCTTAGTTGCCTCAACAACTGCATAGATCCATTCATTTACTACTTTGCATCCAAAGAGTTTTATCAGAAGTCCATGCAGGCAGTAGGACGGAAGGTACTGGTGAGTGACAGTTCAGAGACTAGAAGGGAAAGTATATTGTCTACCAGGACATCAGCAAGATCTCTTTCAAGTGGACATAAGGATGGGTTGGATGCACTTAGAACATGTTTGCAAAGGCAGGATAGTGTTTTTTAATACTGATGCCAAAAGATGAAGAGATCTTTTTTCGTTCTATTTCATGAAAAAAGCAAAAGAATGATTATCTCAAACAACTACTCTACAAGCAAGATTGAGGAACTCTATTCAATACCGGGAAAATTCTTGTCTTCAAATATGTGAACTATTATACCTATTGTAATATGCAACATATGTAAAATGTAAAGGAACATTACCATGCCACAAATCCATAGCAGCATTCAGCAATGACTCTGAGTTAGGTTCAAGTTGTATGCTTAGAATAGACACCCTGAAATCAATATTAATTGATTTCAGTGTGTCTAACTCTACACGTGACTAAACTGAAATTTTCTTTCTTTGAGGAAATCCAATATGTATTATAATCTTTAAATTATACCATAAGAAAACATAACTATTTTGGCAAAGTTACAACCTTTCCTGGGTCTTTTATGGTTAATTCATATCCAGTTGAGAATTGTTGGCACCACTGATCTGTTCAATACAAAATAGCCAGTCAATTGTAATTTCCTTGAATCTATCAGTTTCATTATGACATAATGATCAGTTGATCAGTCCATTTGTTTTGATGATGTAAATGTAATTTTGGTTATGAGAAGCTCCCACCACCATTCTTTATTTCCAGTGTACCAACTGTGTCCCTTATAACTGAATATACTGTATTTCAGGGATTTATCTGCTGAGTCATTTTTATGTATAATCTGTTGAAAAGAAGGATTAGGGGGACATGACAGTTGTCTTCCAGCACTTGGAGGGCTGTCACAGAGTAGGGGGGGTTGATTTATTCTCCAAAGCACCAAGCACTGCCTTATTTTTCAAGGCCGGGCAAGAAGTAATGGGTGGAAGTTTGTTAAAGACAGATCCAACCTAGAAGTAAGGACAAATTTTCTGACAGTAAAAACAATTAATTAGTGGAATTGCTTGTCCCATGGAATTGTGGGTGCTCCATCACTGGAGGTTTTCAAAAAGAAATTGGACAACCATTTGACCTGGATGATGGTATAGGTAATTGGACTAGAAGACCTCTTCGTCAGATTCTATGTTCTATGTCTTGCTGTATTGAGTATTTGCCTTTTCCATTTTTCTTTGTATAATGTTAATCTGTCCTGCTTTTGCATTTAACATTTTGCAACCATGTGTCAACATTGATACTATACACAGTTTAAGCAATTTCCTCTTGAGGAGGATGAATGTGTTGCTTTTAAATCCAAGATAAAATCATCCAAATGCTCTGCAACCTGTTCTGCCTGGCCTTGAGCCACCCAAGAACAAAGTAATTAATCAAACACACACACTCAGATTTGGAAAAATCAAACAAGGATTGTTCTTTATGCTCAGAGAACTGCAAACCACAAAATTTCAGAGCAATGTGAGTTCATGTAGTCAATAGGTCAGAGTTAATTACTCCAGTCAGTGTAGAAGACTTTCAGGCTTACAGCAGCCAGCAATAACTCAAAATTGGAATGTCGGAATGTCCAGAAATCCACAGCAAGCACCAAACCACAATTCATCAAACTTTCCTCAATGCTGAACAATAATCTCCCATGTTAAATCAGAGGCAGAGGCAAGAGGGAAGTGACAACAGCTCTTTATTTGATCAGCAGGAGCATCCAGAGAGCCCAGCTCGCAGGCTGGAAAAGAATCTAGAAAGAGATTGAGAAACCCCGGCAAAAACCCACACTTATATACTTTGTTGCCAGCGCTGGGATTGGTGACATTGTTTCCAGTCCTCGTGCTGAAGCTCCTGATTGGTCGTCTTTGCAGGCTTCCTATTGGTTAGCCTGCAGGCTCCCATTGGCTGTGTTTGATCCAATCAGGGATCTGTGTCTGATCCAATCAGGGATCTCTCTTTCATAACAGCATGCAAACATAATATCCCTCCCCCCATAGTCCTTTTACAACTGTCAGTCATTTAGATAGGCTACGTAGTCCTGTAACCTGATTGGTGGTCTGGTCGCCCGGCCGGACCTGCGCAGTTCAGTCTGCTGTGAGCTGTCTTCCTGGGCGGCTGGCTCTTGTGCTGCTCCATCCTGGCAAGGGTTGCCTTGGCCCGTGGACGATGGTGCGGTCTCACCTCCGCTGGCCACCAGGGCTCCCGGGCAGCCATCGCTGGATGCCAGAAGATGGTGTGGTGAGTAGGATGGTTGTTCTATGCGATTTTCTGTGGGGAAAATGTGATCGTTATTTTGTGGGGACTCATCCGGGTGTCGCTTCCTGATTTGGTCGATGTGTCTTCGCCAGATTTTCCCATTTCGTAGCAGAACCGTGTACGACTTGTGGCCGGTTCTTTGATCTATGGTGCCCTCCCTCCAGCGGAGGTTTGAGTCAATGTCTTTGGCATACACTGGGTCGCCTGATTTGAAGGTTCTTTCCGGCTCTGCTTTTGGTTTGTCTTTTTCCTTAGTGTATTCTGGGTGCATTCTGTCTAGAGGGGAGCGGAGCTTTCTTCCCATGAGGAGTTCCGCCGGGCTTTTCTTGGTGCTGGCTGAAGGGGTGATGTGTTGGGCCAGTAGGAACTCATCTATTTGTTGTTGCCAGTCTCTGGTTGGTGCTCGGTGAAGGGCCTCTTTCGTGAACCTCACCATTCGTTCAACCCGGCCATTAGAGGCCGCGAAGTGGGGCGCAGTTAGTGCATGCCGGATCCCTCGCTCGGCTAGGAAGATTTCCATTTGTCTAGATGTCAGCTGGGGGCCATTGTCGGAGACTAGGACATCTGGTAACCCATGTGTGGAGAAAATTCTCCGCAGTGCCTTTATTGTAGCTGCCGTTGTAGTTGAGGTCATTAGAATTACCTCGAGCCATTTTGAGTAGGCGTCTACTACGATTAGAAAGGATTGTCCTGCCACTGGTCCTGCGAAGTCTATGTGAATGCAAGACCAGGGCCCTTTTGGTGTTTCCCACTCCGTTGGCTTGGTTTTGGGTGGATCTGGGCGAGTTTGCTGGCATGGGTTACATGTTGCTACCCAGGTCTCAATGTCCTGATCCAGCCCGGGCCACCATAAATGACTCCGAGCCAGACTCTTCATTCGTACCATGCCCGGGTGCCCTTGATGCAGTAATTTTAACGCTTTTTTCTGTAGCTGTTTTGGAACTATTACTCGGTCGCCCCACAATATGCAGTCCCTTAACACGCTCAGTTCCGTTTGTCTGTTTTTAAAAGTTTGAAATGCCTCTCCCTGGATTTTCTCTGGCCACCCCCTCAGGACCCACTGCTTGACTTGAGACAATACCGAATCTTTATTTGTCTCCTGGGCAATTTCCTCTGCGCTTATTATCGGGTTCTCCTGCATTTCAATTAGCAATATGTCCGTGGCTGGGGCTGGGTCTATTACCAGGTCTGTCTGGGGGCATCTGCTAAGGGCATCTGCGTGGCCGATTTCCTTCCCCCCTCGGTGTATGAGAGTGTAGTTGTAGGCTGCTAGGAAGATTGTCCAGCGGGTCATTCTTGGGGAAAGGAATGCAGGCGTCTGTTTGTTTCCCGCTAAGATTCCTAATAGGGGTTTGTGGTCTGTAATCAAGGTGAATGGGCGGACGAATAAATACCCATGGAATTTTTTGATGCCCGTGACTAAAGCTAGTGCTTCTTTGTCCAGTTGAGAGTAGTTCCTTTCTGCCGGGGACAAGGTCTTTGAGTAGAAAGCTATGGGGGCATCCATGCCATCTGGGAAAGTGTGGCTGAGGACAGCTCCTATGCCAAACGGTGAGGCATCGCAGGTTAAGGTCACGAGCATAGTTATGTTGTATTGCACGAGGACACTGTCTGATGATAGCATTTCTTTGATGGCTTGGAAGGCGTCCTGCTCGGCCGGTCCCCATGTCCAGGCTGTTCCTTGCTTAAGTAGGTGATGAAGCGGCTCCGCTGTTGTGGCTTTCTGCTTGAGAAAGATGGAATAGAAGTTTAGTAAACCCAGAAATGATTGTAGTTCCGTTTTGTTCGTTGGGACAGGGGCGTTTTTTATTGCTGAGACTTTTTCTTCTGTTGGATGGATCCCCCTTTTATCTATGGAGAAACCCAGGAATTTGACACTGGGGACTACCCAAGAAAACTTTTCCGGTTTTATGCGGAGGCCCACTTCCTGAAATTTAGTGAGTACTTGTCGAATTCTTTCCCATAGCTGGGGGGCTGATGTTGCGGATATTAACACGTCATCAAAATATGGCACCACCCCTGGGATTTTGTTTAGCAAGCATTCCATGAGGCTTTGAAAAATGCCTGGGGCGGTAGCTACCCCAAACTGTAACCTGGAACATTTGAATGCTCCCCGGTGAGTCACGATTGTCTGGGCTTCTGCCGTTTCCTCTGAGACTGGTAATTGCTGATAAGCCTGGGCCAAATCGATCTTTGCAAAGACAGAGCCATTTCCCAGAGTATGTAATAGCTGCTGAACTACTGGAATCGGGTAAGCATTGTGTTGCAAAGCCCTGTTAATCGTTGCTTTGTAGTCAGCGCATATATGAACTGAGCCATCGGGTTTTAGGGAGAGGACGATTGGGGTCTCCCATTTGGCGTGGTCAATTGGTATGAGGACTCCCTGGGCGATTAATTTATCTAGTTGCTGGTCGACCTTTGGGAGTAATGGCAAAGTTACCCTCCGGGGTTTTAGGCGAATTGGGGGTATCGATGGGTCGAGGTTGAATGATATTGGAGTGCCCTTATATGTGCCCAGTCCTGGTTCAAATACGTCAGCAAAGTCCTTCATTATGTCCTTTGGGGGCATTCTTTGGTCAGTAATGGAGTGAATGCCTGTGATGCCCATGCCTAGCGGCTGGAACCAATCTAGCCCCAACAGGGTGTATTTAGGGCCGTCTACGACAATTAGTGGCAACAGTCCTTTGAAATGATCAGAGCATACAGGCACATCGATAGACCCCAATACTGGAATGGTATTCCCTTGAAAATCTGCCAGCCCAAAAGTCCAGGGGGTTAGTTGGTCTTTTAGTATATGTGGCAAATATAGGTGGGAATTTGTGCCATGGCATTATGGAGTAGCGGGAGCCCGTGTCAATTTCCATCTTACAGGGCCGATTGTTAATTAGAAGGGAGGTGAAAAGTTTCCCCTGGGCCGGTGTAGAGTTGTGGTTAATTGAAAAAGGGGAATTACCTTTGCGGGATCCTGAGTGAAAGCCTGTGGACTGCTTGAAGTTCCTGCGGTTATAGGGAGCGTTGGAATTCCCGCCTGTGGCTGGCTGGCGCTGCCAGGGTTGGTTGAAGTCCCCTGGGGCGGGCGCTCGGCAAACTTCGGCGATGTGCCCTTTTCTATGGCAGCGGTGGCAGAGGGCATCTTTGAAAGGGCATCGGGATTGGGAATGGGAGCCATGGCAGCCAAAACATGGTGGGAAAGGTCGCCGAGGATTGCCATATTGTGAGGAGCGGCGGATCTGAAGGCAGTAGTCTTCGTCAGTTGCTGCTTCGGGTGGTTGTTCGGCGGAGTCTCCCGTGTGTGATGGGGTGATTTCTGTCACCTTGTGCACGGGTGCAGCTGTGCGTTTGAGTTCGGCAGCAGATGCATCGGAGATCTCAGCGGCTTTCACGGCTTTCATGATGTCTTGTAAAGACGTTTCTTCTTCAATGAGGTACTTTTTTTGTAAGGCTAGGTTGCTCATCCCGAAGATTAAATGGTCCACCAGGTGTTCCTCTGGCTCTTTGTACTTGCATTTTGTTAGCAGGGCGCGCAGTCGGGTAACAAAGTCATTTATGGATTCGCCTTCAGCCTGTTTTAGCAGAGAGAATTGGTGGCGGCTGAGGCGGACAGGAGTTGTTGGCTGGAAATGGGTTGCGAGTTTCTCTTGTAGCGCTGCCCAGGAGATGTCCTCTATGGATTCTTGGTCTGTAAGCATGGTGGCCCGGTTGTAGACCATCTGGCCGCAGTAGAGGAGGAAGATCGCTTGTTTTCTGTTGTCTGTGGCATCGTCGAGGTTGTTTGCTTGAAGGAAGAGTCGAAATTTGGACATATATGCTGTCCATGTGTCCTCTTCAGGGTTGAAGAAAGGCAGAGCGTGGGGTATCGGTGTAGCCATCTCTGGTTTTTCCGCGGAGGTTCGAAGCCCCTCGTCGCCACTGTTAAATCAGAGGCAGAGGCAAGAGGGAAGTGACAACAGCTCTTTATTTGATCAGCAGGAGCATTCAGAGAGCCCAGCTCGCAGGCTGGAAAAGAATCTAGCGAGAGATTGAGAAACCCTGGCAAAAACCCACACTTATATACTTTGTTGCCAGCGCTGGGATTGGTGACATTGTTTCCAGTCCTCGTGCTGAAGCTCCTGATTGGTCGTCTTTGCAGGCTTCCTATTGGTTAGCCTGCGGGCTCCTATTGGCTGTGTTTGATCCAATCAGGGATCTGTGTCTGATCCAATTAGGGATCTGTTATGAAAGAGAGATCAGGGATCTCTCTTTCATAACAGCATGCAAACATAACATCCCACGTATATCTCTCCAATCCCCCACCTTTTCAAGGTTGCAGCAGCGTCATTAAGCCTTATCAACTGTGCCCTATAATTTGTTTCTGTGTTTGCGCAGCTGCTCTTGTCTTCCCAGCATTCTCTGGACCTGAGCATTCAGAATAGGATTGTTCATTAATTCTTTCCCTTCTGATTCAGATGAACCTCTGGCTGGAGAGCTGACTGACTCCATTCCCCTCTCTGTCTCTCAAGTCCCTTCCTGCTCCCTCCCTCTCCCTGTCTCTGCTTCTGGTTCACTATCTTATTTGTCCTCCAGCCAGACTGGTCTTCTGTGAACAGACAGCCCCCACTGCTCCATGTCAAAATCAGCAGCCACAGGAGCTGGCCTGAAGCCAACCACAACACAACCTAGTTTCTCTGGTTCAAAATTTCCTCTATTATAACACTTTCACTGGTAACCTTTTGACTAAGGTACATGTAGCAGTTGGTTCATAATTTTCAATCTGTATTGATAAAATTTGAAATTCTTAACCCTCAATGGTGAACTATATTGCTTTCAAAATATACTGTGAACCTAATCTGATTTGAAATGACTTTCTATATAAGTATTAAGTTTATTGTGTACAATTTATGTTAAGGAAAAAATAAAAAGTGTTTCATTCAGTTTTAAAAGCTTGGATGGTAAAGTTTTTAAATATGAATATTTCAAGGCACTAGTAAGCTTAAGCCATTATATATTCTATTAATAAAATTATTTCTTTTCTTTTATTTGACTCAATTAGGTTTAAAAAGAAAATTCTTCCAGTTCTCAGTACTAATTTTTAGCATTGTAGGATCCGACAAGAAAATAATATGGACTATGTTTCAGGAAAGTTTACTTCACATATTAAATTTGAGGCTATGTGTCTTATTGGGATTTATTTATTGGGATAGCAAAAACAGTGCCACTTTCAATGACATTATCATATTTTTGGAAAATTGATTGACAGGTAAAAGAAACAGAAAAAAATGAGGATTCTGAGATCTCATAATACCCAACTATGTGGAACTGCAGTTCCATAACTACATAATAGGAAAGCACTAATGAGTTCATGCAAATTATTTTCAAGTAAATATGTTTAAGTTTAATTGTTGCATTATTTTTTTAAAATTAAATCAGTAAAATAAAAACTTATTTTTTCCTAGGGATTAATTTTATGCTTCTTTAAGTGTAGAAGCCTCTTACAAGATATGTTAAAGGCTTTGTAATTGTACATTATTGGAATTTTCTCTTTATTTTCTCACTTCCTTTTGATATGCTGCATACAGTATTCCTGTTCTGTCCCAGTGACAAGCCCCCCAAAATAAGATGCACACCACCGGATTAAATCCTAAAGATTTTACTATTTACGAAAGTCTTTTCGAAAAGAATATAAAATCTAGCAAGGCTTCACCACACTTCTTATAAAGTCTTATCAGCTGGCCAGAGTCCCAACAATAAGTAAACATGACAGTAATTACTAGAGTATAGCCAAGTTCAGTATCGTAGACTTCAGAGGTTGGCTGGAAGCCAGGAGCTAATTACTGCAGCCAAAAATGTGGTTCTTTTAAAACACAAGCCGGAGACAAGATTTCTGAAATGAACTGCATTGTTCTCTGTGCCAAAGCATCGTGTGATTTCCCCTTTAAATAGACTGAGGGTGTGGCCCAGTAGCCAGCAGTACTACTCATGAGGAAGTCTCCTCCTGAGTAACCACTCTTGCCTCCTAAAGGCCCTGCGAATACTAGCATCAAGAAGAGGCTCCTCCTCTTCTCCCAAGTCACTCATCTCAGGAGGTGCAGAAGGCTCTGATTGCTCTTTAGCCTCTGACACCACATCTTCTTTGCTGTCAGTCTCGGATGCCAGGATGCCTGTACTGTGCCTCCACTGTCTTTGAGTCCTCTGGGTCCATTGCTAATTGCACAGGACGCAAATGGACCACAACAATTCCATCAAGTAAAAACAGGTTAGTGACATACATTATGCTCTACTATAGATAACAAAAAACATGTCTAGAATGTATGTAGAATTGTAAATGCTACAATTTAAAATCTGAAGGCTTCAGGAAAAGTAAGTGTACAGATCAAAAGCTTCTCAAAAGGAAGAAGTTCGTTAATTTGTTACATAGCAAACTGCATTTATATACCAAAGAATGGAAATGGTATCATTGTTTTTTTAAAATAAATATTTCTTTTTTAAAATATTGGAATACTTGTGCTGTTAAGAATTAAGGAGTTTTACAAATTAATAATCTCCTAGGAAGGAGATGATTAAGAATGTACAAAATGTGTTAGCAAGACAATAGCATGTTAAATTTACATGCGTATCCATTTCTGCTTTTGTATTAGTCTCCCCTTCCCATAAAACAATTTCCAAGCATTTATCTAGATAACACTGAGACAAAAAATAATCACTACATGCTAGTTTCATATAGCAAAGTAGAATTAAAGCTATATTTACAAGTCTTTAACAATCTGCGATTTGGGGTCTTTCGATAAGGGAATAATCATCTCAGCAATTGAATGTCAAACCCAAGGCTCTGAATGAACACTCAACTATCTTAAATTATCTTAATGTGATGAGACTTTAATCAGCAAACCTTGCTTGTGGTATAAAGTACATCAAGCAATTATAACTTTTCTCAACTGAAGTTTTAGATAAGAGAATAGTAAACTATTTTCTCCTTGCCATTTTTGGTGCACCCTATTTACCATATTTTTGGAGTATAAGACACACTTTTTTCTCCTTAAAAGAGGCTGATAATTTGGGTGCATCTTATACTCTCAATGCTACCTTGCAGAATCTTTCATTGTTTCTCTCTGCAAATAATGTTTTCCTAGCTTTAAGTCTTTGCATGGTTTTTTCATTGCTCTAACTTGCTCTGAATAAGTTTCTTTCCAGCTCTAACCAGGTGTTAACAATGTTCCCAGCTCTTACCTGCTTGCAAGCTCTTTCATTATTACTCTCTGCGAAGAATGCTTTCCAAACCCTTTCTTTGTAGGGGTTTTTTCATTGCTTTAATGTTTCTTTCCAGCCCTAACCAGGTTTTAACAATATTGGCAGTTCTTACCAGCTTGCAAACTCTTTCATTGTTACTCTCTGCAAAGAATGTTTTCCAAGCCCTAAGACTTTGAAGGTTTTTTTCCTTGCTCTACTTGCTCCAAATGTTTCTTTCCAGGTGCTAATGATTTTCCCAGCTCTTACTGGCTTGTAAGCTCTTTCATTGTTACTCTCTTGGAATAAAGTTTTTTTAAAGCCCTAACCAGGGGATAAAATAATGTGCTGTCTAAGGATGCTAGCTATATGAATACCTGGTAAGAAGATTCTTTTCCCTGTTTTCCTCCCCCAAAACTAAGGTGCCTCTTATACTCCAGTGTATCTTACAGTCTGAAAAATACGGTAGTATGATGCCCAGTGCTGACTCTTAGCAATTACCTAGTCAAGTCCCAGAAGTTTTCTTGGCAAGATTTGGAAGTGGTTTGCGATTGTTTGCTTCCTAGAGTAGAGACAAAGAGTGGTTGGCCAAGATAAAACAACTGACTTTGTGCCCAAGATAGGACTAGAAGTCTCAATTTTCTTGTTTCTAGATGAAAGCCTAACCATTACAGCAAACTGAATCCCTATCACCTGATAAATAAAATAACAGCTCTGTATCATGTTGGCCTGAGAATTCTGGAAGTTGGAACCATGCCCCCTAAAATTGCAGAGTTTGAAAAACAATGGGGAAACCTAAGAATAAATAACAAAACCAAGTGATTATTGTGATATAAATATTTGTTGTAAGCTGCTCCGAGTCTCTGGAGAGGGGCGGCATACAAATCTAATAAATAATAATAAAAATAATAATTATTATTATTAAATATGGCCTGAGCTGATGAAAATGCTAGCATTTTTCTATTAAACTGGTACCAAAGTAATAAAGAGGAAAATTACAAGTAGTATTTGACTTATGAATACAAAATTTCCATTGCTAAACAAAACAATTGTTAAGTGAGTTTTGCTCCATTCTACAAACTTTCCTGCCACAGTTGTTAAATGAATCTTAAGTTTAAATTTAAGTCAGAAGTTGTGTGTGATCCATCACTGCAGTCTTTTAAGAAGAGACTGGCTCTTCAGGTTACACCGCATGGAGAATGAGCGGTAGTTTGTAACTTTATTAGTGGACAATGCTATATTTAAGTAACTGAAAAAGTTAGTTGTATGAAATGGTATAGGGTAGTGATGGTGAACCTATGGCATGAGTGCCATGGGTGGCACGTGGAGCCATATCACACAATACGTTGCCTATGTTAGTTGCAGTACTCATGCACATGCTAGCCTGCTGATTTTCAGCCTTGGGGAAGGCCATTTCATTCTCTAGAGCAGTGTTTCTCAACCTTGGCAGTTTGAAGATGTGGGGACTTCAACTCCCAGAATTTCCCAGCCAGCATTGCTGGCTGGGGAATTCTGGGAGTTGAAGTCCACATATCTTCAAACTGCCAAGGTTGAGAAACACTGCTCTAGAGGCTTCAAGGAAGCTTCCCTGGAGCCCCGGAGTACAAAGGACTGCCCAATGGGCAAACTGAAACTTCAGAAAAATGGACTTCTGTTTTGCTGTTGTGCTGGGTTTTTTTCCATTCCAGAGGCTTCAGGGAAGCTTCTCTGAAGCCCTGGAGTGCAAAAAACTGCCTAACGAGCAAACCAAAAGTTCAGAAAAATGGACTTCTGGTTTGCCCTTGTGTTGTTTTTGCACTCTGGGGGATTTAGGAAAGCTTCTTGAAGCCTCCGGACTACAAAAACAGTCCAAAGGGCAAACTGGAAGTCCATTTTTCCAGACTTCCGGTTTGCCCATTTGGCTGTTTTTTTCACCATCCCAGGCTTCAGTGAGGCCTGCGCACATGTGGGGCAGGGGGATGGGGTGATTGTGCATATGTGCAGGGCAGCACAGGGGTGTGTATGTGTGTGGGGGAGGGAATGGGGGTGGGCACGTGCGCATATGTTAGCACAAGCACACACACTCTTTTGGTACGTGAACCAAAAAGGTTCGCCATCACTGGTGTAGTGTCTCCTGCTTAGGCTTGGGGCTGGATTAGAAGATTTCCAAGGTCCGTTCCAACTCTATTCTGACTGACTGATTGATTGAATCACTGCAGTTGTGTTAGTAATGTGGTTGTTAAGTGAAAGCTGTTTCTCCATTGACTCTGCTTGTCGCGAGGTCACAAATCATAAATACATGTCCATTGCCAAGCATCCGAATTTTGGTCGTAAGTGTGAAAAACAATCATGTCACCCTTTTCAGTGCTGTTCTAACTTTGAATGGTCACTAAACAAATGGCGATAAGTCAAAGACTGCCTTATACTTAAGTACCATATTAGTATTAGAGAAACTTATTTAAGGACATTTTGCCTCTCTTCTGCCTTCTAATCAATAAAACAATACTAATGTCCTATTTTAATTGGTCACAGTTGCCCCATAAAAGTGTAGTGCCTAGCAGAATACGTTCTTCAGGATACACTGCATGGAGAATGAGGGGTAGGTTGTAACTTTATTAGTGGACAATGATATATTTAAGGTTTAATCACTCCATAGAGAAGGTATAAAGATGAAACTTTTTGAAACTCACTATATTTACATTTGCTAAAACACTGTTTTTCTAGTCTGGTGATATTCTGGAAAGATTTTGACCAGGGGCAGGTTCTAACTTACCTTGTTGCCAGCTCACTTCCTCCCATGTCACTTGGTTGTGCGTGCAAAGTACGTCACATGGCTATGCATGCATTGCACATCCCTTGGCTCCATGCAAAAAAAAAAAGGCAAAAAAAAATGGTGGTGCATGCACAGTGCTGATAATATAGTGTATGCACAGTACAAAAACCAGCAAAAAACAAAAACAAAAAACAATTCAAAATTCAAAAAATTCAAAGAAAGAGAGATGTTGGAGTCCATGGACTGGCACTGACAGAACAAACTCTGTGATCTCACCACTGGTTTACTACCAGTTCTATAGAACCAGTGAGAAACACAAGGAACTACCTCTAATTTTGACCCGTATTAGATAAAGACATCATACTCAGAAATTGAGTTCTAAGTCATTATCCCAGACAATAACAATCTGGAGAGGAAAAAGATTACCCTTACTATCAGTGAAAGGCTACCAAAGTTTTTACTACTACACTGTGGGCGTGGCTTATTCAGGATGCCCTGCATTTTCTTTCAATATCTTTCAGTGCAAATTGAGTGCTCTGGGGTGGAGCTCCATTTTTGCTACCCAACTGCGTTACTTCCCATCCAGGCAGCAGCCCACTCCTTACTATAAAGGTTTTGGAGGAAATAAATATAAGGACCCAAACATATTCAAGATCCAGGAAAAATTCTGAACTATTACCAAAAATTCATAAAGCTGACCCCAAATCTAAATAGGTAAAATAGTCCATGCTTAACTATCTCATCCAAATCCTTCTCCTTTCCCTTTTCTTGCTCCTTCTTCCTACAACTGAAAATCATTCTTGTTGTAAACTAGTGAATATGTTTTCCTATTTAATCTAATTTTCCAGCTTTGAAACTACAAGTAGAAAAATTGAGCTGCTTCAACAAATGACAACCACTGTTGTATTTTATTTCTATGCATATTTAACATTGCAGCTTTAAATAAAATTGAACTGCTGGAGGAACTTTATACTCAAAACATTCATTTTCCCCCCATGGAATTTAATTCTACCTATTGTAATGCCATAAAGTGCAAAGAAGACAGTCATTCTACTCAGAGGAAAACCTTTCTGTATTTACAAAAGTCAGGTTAGATGAAAGAATTGAGCCATGGCCTTTTCACTACAATATAACTTTAGTCATACTTATTAAAACTTTGTGCACCATGTGCTTCAACATTAGTCAAAGCAGAATGTCACGATAAAGTATTTTTCATAGAAAAAGGGGAAGTTTGATAGTGTTATGTGGTTTGACAGTAGACATGTTGGCATTATGCAGAACAAACACATTTTGCAATGTAAACACTGCAAGATTTATCTCCATATTAAGAATAATGAAGGACAATATTAGCAATAGACATTGATTTTGCTGGTTGTAATAATGAGATATGCTGTGGCTATGCAGATATTTCTAAACATTATTAACTTTAGAGAAGAAGGAAAAACAGTCAAAGAGGAAACATAAATTTGACGCTTTTATTTATTTACTGTAGAAACTGTTGTGCTGCTCTTTGCCCAATAGTTTTCAGTGTTTCCAGAAATGTCCCTGATATCCCTCTGAGCATCTCTGGAAATCCAGTCAAAGTGAAGAATTATACTAGAGATGATGCTATAATTCTACATAATTCTATTAATTCTAGATAATTGTCAGGCTGGCTTCAATCAGAATTTAAGAAAAATAAAACTCAGAGTCCATTTTGAACTTCAAAAGTGAATTTTACTCAAATCAGAACTGAAAGCATCAAAAGCAAAGCAAAGACTAAAGAAAAAGGTGTGATAATTGCCCATATCAAAAAATCCCACTTGCCCCCCTTTGGGAAATAGCCAATCCCCATTGTCCAGCTTTGTCAGGTGGACGCATCTCCCCCCCCCCGCATCATACTTATGGAATGCAGCTTCTAGTGGACTTTTCTCTCACCTCTTCTCAGGGAAATCAAAACTCTTCCTGGCCTTTGCCAGAGAAGTGAAACTTATCAGGGCCCTCCAAAAAATTCCCCCTCCCAAATATCCCCCCCCCATTTACTTATAACAGCCGAAGTGTGTGGAGAGATGAAACATAGCGAGGCTGACAATAATTCTATACCTATTCTCAGGTATAATTCTAACAAACAGGTTGTCAGGCCAAAGCCATCATTTTGAGTTAGAGACTTTGGTCTGCTGCAGTAGAATTGTATCATGGTTACTGGGAGGGGTAGTTGCATGAGAGGGAAAGTTACTAGCCACAACAAATTCCTTTCTTGGAGTCCAAGGTCATCCTTTGTTCTGCACCAGTAGATGTAAGGAGGAGGTCGGTGGAATCCCTGCAACCGGACTGGTCTTCGTGATGAATATGTGGGTGAGATACTGGAAGGAAGTTAGTATCGGGAAAGCTACAGTGTAACCAACATGGCTCTGTTAATAAATTGAATCTTGATGAGAGAATTGGACTGGAATATGATTTTTTTCTCAGATGCTATTTGGAGCACTGACACAAGTGCTCATCCACTAAAAAAGATAACTACGATAAATTAGTAAATCAAACAAAATTAGAATTGGAAAAATGGAAGAATCTACAATTATCACCACTAGGACATACAGCGACAATTGAAATGAGCATCCTGCCAAAATTTCTATATTTATTCCAAATGATTCCAATCAAATTAGATATGAATTTTTTTACAGAACTAAATAAAATCGTATCTAAATCTATACGGCAAAATAAAAAAGCAAGATTACCAGGATAATAAGAGCAGAACTGGCCTCGGACTACTACTTGATTGGAAACTTTATCATAAAGCAGCATCCCTGGCCTGGATAAAGGAATGGATTAATCTTACAAATAAAATAATACTGTTATTAGAAGGCTATGATCTTCAGATGGCATGGCATCCTTACTTATGGAATGATGGAATCAAACTACAGCAAAATTTTAATCAACATCTAATTAGGAAGTTGCCTTTAAAAACATTGTATGAAACTAAAAAGAAAAATTATATGAAAATTCCTAAGTGGCTTTCTACCATGGAAGCAATAATCTATCCAAACTTAATAGACTCAACTAAAACAAACAAATATAGTGATATATTAAATTCAATTGGGAAACTAAAAGTAGAGAACAATTGGCAGAACAAAATATAAAGATCAATTGGTGGCCCTATTTATAATTAAAATCAAGATATAAAAAAGATATCAAAGGGATTGGTATAGAGATAGAAACACAACAGCTAGATAAAATCTTGATGGGCCCAGAGGAAAAAATAATATCCAAACTATACAGGTTAAAGATCCCATGATATACAATGTTTAAAGATAAAAAACAATTTCATTTTTTTAAAAAAAGAGATAATGCTCAGAGATTAAGTACAGTGACAAACATTCAGCATACTTCTGCATTATAATACAAGCAACACACAAAATGGTCTCATTTCATCATATTTCATTAGCAGAGCCCGATTTCATCAGCACAGCCAGATTTCATTAGTGAAATTTGCAAAATTTCTACTGCTGCCAGCTTCACAGATACATCTAGGAACTCACATTCATATGACGCCCATAACATCATTTAACATATAATGGAATGGAAGAACAGTCATACACACTAAATCTGTATAGATATTATACAAAGGTAGGAATGGGACTAAGGTATATAAAAGTATAGGTGTTTTCAACATTGTATAACAACACTGGTGGAAAACTATAGAATGCTGGAAAACTCTTATCTATAACCCAAAAGCTATATAATTGTTTTGTACTGTTATGCAGAAGGTCCAATAAGCACTTATTTATTTTATTTATTCATTTGTCCAATACACAAATACATAGGAAGAAAAATAGACATGTAGTAATATATATAAGGGTAAAAGTGAACTTAGAGGAGAGGATATATGAAAGAAAGAGAATATATATGATAAGTGAGAAAAAGGAAAGACAATTGGACAGGGAACGAAAGGCACGCCAGTGCACTTATGTACGCCCTTAAATAAAGTTGACATTCACCTTTTTAGCTACTACTGTAAAAGAAAGAAGGATAGTTGTTTAAGAAGTACTGAGCTGTGATTAACTACTTGGAAAACTGGGATGTTTGTAGGTTACTAAGGTCCTGAGTATGTTTGGAAAAGGTTAAGGGTCTGTGGGCCTGAAGAGCTGAGGGATCCTTGGCGTCCTCTTATCTTGGTTGTTTTTTTGCAGATGTTTCATCACCCAAACTAGATAACATTATCATTGTTAGTCTGCACAAGCACTGATGATGTTATCTAGTTTGGATAATGAAATATTGCAAGAAAATAAGCAAGTTCAAAACACCAAAGACTCCTCATTTAAACATGAGCTATGTATATTCTCCTTTATTTGGTAGTGATATGTATAAATGGACTCAGGGAGCTATGAATTATTGTAAGCAAACTCTATCATAAATGAAAGATATGGCCAATTATCAATAGCTAATATCATAAGAGTATATGTAACATATTCTA
Organism: Erythrolamprus reginae; assembly: GCF_031021105.1. NCBI lineage: Eukaryota > Metazoa > Chordata > Lepidosauria > Squamata > Dipsadidae > Erythrolamprus > Erythrolamprus reginae. The sequence continues at coordinate 92,412,133 of NC_091953.1, forward strand.
AGATGGCACTGTACTTAAAATTCATCTGATTTTGAATGACAGATATGAACTTTTTAATTTAATTTGGGCAAACTATATTTATGGAGTATTAATACACATGTAGCTTGCTTTTAGGGAAAAGATGAAAACAGCACAGGTAATGAAGTATGTGATTCAAAGAAAATGTTAAATCCAACTTTAAGTTAGCAACAAGACACTTGACAAAATATCTCATACTAAAAGTGTGGAATGAGATATCATTCTTGATATTTGCTCTGATATGATGCTACAATCGCACAAGAGAAAATCAGTTTTTTTATCATTCCAAAATGTCCAGTTATTTGTCAATCACTAAACTCTCAAAAATTGTATAATCAGGCACAAAGTCTTATTAGACTTGAACATCAAGAACATGAAAATCTAACATGGTAATAGCAGAACTCTCATATAAGAATGTGAAAATTGAACACAAGTATACCCAGATCTCACTAAGCAGCGGTATTTCTCTGTAAGACTTCAAATTTCCTGGCAGAATTACTGAAATCTTGCACAATCTGACAAACTTGTGAAATTCTGGGTCAAAGTGTTCACAGTACTACACTAAATTGTGCAATGGTATCTGGGACCAGAAAATACAGTGTTACAAATTTCTACATAAAGAAAAACGTGATTCTGTACATTTTAGTGATTATTATCATGAAATCATACAATTCAATAATTGTCCTATAATTGTTGTTTTTAACTGTTTTAACTGAAAACTTCTGTGAAAACTGATATTTTGAAACAAGGAACATAATTTTTTTAAAGCCCTAAAATATCTGAAGGCCACTTTTACAGAAGAAGCTTCTGACATGGACACATTTAAAGGGTAGAAATATTTCTTGAGCAACCAACCTTTATACAGAAAGCTTTAATCAATTCAAAAGGGTGAAGTTACATACAGTCATACGTAGCCCAGATTTGCATAGCCACCACTGATTGGCTGGTCTAGTGATAGGATAAATAAATTACTGTCAGTGACTAGCTAGGTTACAGGAAAGCCCATAAAAATGGCTTGTCTGCTGCTTGTTGGCAGTTTGTATTACATTCAGCTAGGAGAATAAATGGTGCTGATGAACTGTTCTTGTGGCTCGCTCCTTAATTCCCATATTAATCTAACAGGCAGATTCCTTCATTGCAATACTATTATTATTAGTGAGAAATTCCGATTAGGTGAAACTATATAAAGGGTCTGTATGTGAAGGGAGGAGGTTGGAAAGGAAGAAGAAAGATGCAAAAACCACCAGTTACCCGATGATTCAAATTAGGCCAACTCTTCCAAGATCCAGGCAATATTATATTAACAACAGTGCAGAAATCCAGAGAATGATCCAAATATGGAAAATTCCCTCTTTCTCATCCTGCCTTGTACTTCCACCAAGGAACACCAAAATATGTTGTTACAAATATGTAGGATAGAAGACCATAGGGAAAAATTGTACAAAACCCAGCTCCTTGTTCCCTACCTCCATTAACATGTTAGGCTCATTATTGACACAGTGCCCTCATGAATACTGTAGTCCTTTTTGTTTTCTGGATCTCAAAAAGCAATTAAGTTAAAAAGCACTTAAAATAATGTAATGAGGGATGGTCTCTTAGAATTTTAACTTTAAATTGTGTTGAATTCCTGAATTAAGATTGACCCCTTGTGGACACTTCAGTTTGAACTTCAAAATTCTAAAACAAGAAGCACTAATCAATTTTAGATCTGAGATGTGAAGTACCTGCCACTGAATGTCTCAGAAGTCAGTTTGAGATAGATTATTTGAATTCTACGTTTCTCTCAGGCTGCTTTGATATTGTACAGTGATCCCTTGTTTTTCGCGGGGGATGCTTTGCAAGACCACCCATGAAAAATGAATTTCCGTGAAGGTATTTTTTTAAATGTATTTAACGACTACTGTATTTGGACTTTTAAAATCCACCCTTTGCATTAAACAGTCATTCTATAATGTTTCTCAGCTGGAACTAGATGTGATATCCTACCAGCTTCTTTAATATAATACTATAGTACTATAGAAGAATTTTATGAATTTTTAATGGATTTAAAATTTTCAATGGATTTAATGGATTTAAGCCCCCTTTGAAAACCAGTGAAGTAGCGAATCTGTGAAAGATGAACCGCGAAGTAGCAAGGGATTACTGTATTTGGTTTCGTGTGAACCTGGGAAGTACTCAGGATAGGAAGATGTGCATCTCAATCTGATCAATATTTACTTAGTAGAAATTAATCTGAGATTTAAAAATTTAAAAATGTTTTATACATCAAACTTACTGTCAAGTTATAAAATGTTTGGTAGAAATGCGTGTAGTCCTTGACTCACAGCCACAATTGAATGCCAACCTTTTGCTGCTGAGACATTAAGTGAATTTTGCCCCATTTTATGACCTTTTTTTGTCATGTTTGTTAAATTGGTAACAAGGTTGTTAAGGCTTCCCCATTGACTTGCTTATAAGACGGTCACCAAAGGTGTCACATGAGTTTCGGACGCTGCAGCTATCATAAATATGAATCAGTTACCAAGCATCTGAATTTTATCATGTGTCTATGGGATGCCTCATTGGTCATAAATGTGAAAAATGGTCATAAGTCACTTTTTCAGTGCCAATGTAACTTCAAACTGTCAAGAAATGAACTGTTGTAAGCCAAAGACTACCTGTACTTTTATATAAACTTGAACAAAAGGGATATAATATGCTTATTATTAGAAAAAGTATGAGAAAATTGACTGCATTAATTAATAAAATTATCTATATATAGGTAACCTGTAATATGGTTATGCTTATTCATTACTGCAAGATGTCTTCTTGACATGGCAAGCACTACAGAAGTAGATTAAGTAATTATAAATATATTATGTAAGTGCATTAGAAATGGCATCTATAATTTTCAAGCTGATTACTACAGAATGGAAATGACCAGAAAAGGACAATAGGCAATTATAAAGGCCAATAAATTCAGTCAGATGATATGACTGAAAAATACCTTAACACCAACTGGTAACATTGACTTACAATAAATTTAATCCAAACTAAAAACAAATAATTTTCCCCAAATTAATCCAAACTAAAAACAAATATTTTTTTACAAATTAGAGGAATTTGAAGCTCAATCATTTTTAGTCCATCAACAAAAGCAGAACATCACAAGATGGTCATTGCTCCCTCTAGTGGACCAATAGAAAAATGCAAAATACCACACAACCAATGTCTATTTTGAATTACTGCTGCTGCTGCTTCACTTGATGTATTAAAACTCTCCAGATCTGCAGTTAAAGCGTAAGAGAATGAAAAGAAGTTGCTAGAAACAAACTTTATCCAGTATTCTCTCCGTATATATTTTTGTCAATTTGGAAAAAAATACATAGGAATCTGCAGGAAAACAGGTAGGAAGCCTATAAAATTACACATCATAAGGTCACAAAATTATACATAGACTTACAATTGAGACCAAAATTGCTAAGCAAGATGGCCACTAAATGAGTCACATCCAATTTTCCAAGGGTTGGATGGGGTTGTTGTTTTTTTCTTTTTCTTTTTTGTCATATATAGTTTTACAGAAGAATTATTGAGTCCATCATCTGCATCTCTATAACTGTCTGGTTTGGTTCTGTAACCCAACAAGACAAACACAGACTTCAGAGAATAATTATAACTGCAGAAAAAACAATTGCTACCAACCTGCCTTCCATTGAGGACCTGTATACTGCACGAGTCAAAAAGAGGGCGGTGAAAATATTTACAGAGCTAGAGGCGGGTTTTTCTTACCTTGATACTGGTGTGCTACATGTGCATTGCCATGCACGCACATTCTCTCACGTGACTTTGCTTCCTGGGCATGTGCAGAAGCAAAATCTCACACGGGGACATGCGAATGAGATTTCAGTGATTTTTTTTCTTTCGCGTGCAGAAGCAAAAAGTCACCAAATCTCATATGTACATCCCCTCATGAGATTTTGCTTCCATGCATGCGCAGGAAGAAAAGAAAAGCAGAAAATTCAGAAAAAAAGATGGCATGCACGACAGTCTGGCAAAGATGGTACCGGAGCCGTCGTGGGCTGCTATCGAAATGGCAAAGTGAACTGTACTGGTGGGAACCCAACACTGTTACATATCCCTCACATCCTGGACACAAACGGTTTCAATTCCTACCCTCAAAACGACACTATAGAGCACTGCACACCAGAACAACTAGACACAAGAACAGTTTTTTCCCACTCTACTAAACAAATAATTCCCTCAACACTGTCAAACTATTTACTAATCATTGAGTCTTTCATCTGCACCTCTATAACTGTCTGGTTTGGTGCTGCAACCCAACAGGATCGACACAGACTTCAGAGGATAATCAGAACTGCAGAAAAAACAATTGCTGCCAACCTGCCTTCCATTGAGGACATCTATACTGCACAAGTCAAAAAGAGGGCGGGGAAAATATTTACTGACCCCTCACATCCTGGACACAAATTGTTTCAACTCCTACCCTCAAAATGTCGCTACAGAGCACTGCACACCAAGACAACTAGACACAAGAACAGTTTTTTTCCGAACGCCATCACTCTACTAAACAAATAATTCCCTCAACACTGTCAGACTTTCTACTAAATCTGCACTTCTATTCTACTAGTTTTTCTCATCATTCCTTTCACCCATTTCCTCCCATGTTGACTGTATGACTGTAACTTGTTGCTTATATCCTAAGATTTTTATTAATATTGCTTCTTCATTGCTTATTTGACCCCTATGACAATCATTAAGTGTTGTACCACATGATTCTTGACAAATGTATATTTTATTTTATGTACGTTGAGAGCATATGCACCAAGACAAATTCCTTGTGTGTCCAATCACACTTGGCCAATTAAAAAAATTATAATTCTATTCTATTCCTATCACCGATCTCCCACTTATGACTATGACTGTAACTTGTTGCTTGTATCCTTATGATTTATATTGATTGTTTCTTGATTGCTTATTTGACACCTGTGACAATCATTAAGTGTTGTACCTCATGATTCTTGACAAATGCACCTTCTTTTATGTACACTGAGAGCATGTGCACCAAAGACAATCACACTTGGCCAATAAAATAATTGTATTTCAACTTCAGGGCGTATAGCTTAATGCAGTGTTTTTCAACCAGGGTTCTGCCAGAAATCTGATGACACTAAAGGATTGAAAAAAACTGATCTAATCAATGGCCCCAAGCCTGCCAGAAAAGCGAGGTCTTTACAGCTTTTCAGAAGGCCTGTAGGGCGGGGGTAGTACAGATCTCAGGAGGTAGCTGGATCCAGAGGGCTAGAGCCGCCACAGAGAAGGCTCTCCTTCATGACCCCGCCAACTAACACTGTTTAGCTAACAGAACCCAGAGAAGACCAACCCTGTGAGCCCTTATCGGTCACTGGGAGCTATGTGGCAGAAGACGGTCCCAAAGATTGTCTGGACCTAAGCTATGTAGAGCTTTAGTGTTTGCAAAGTGTCTGAATTTTGATTATGTGATTGTGAGGATGCTACAACAGTTGTAAGTTGTCACTTTTTTCATTGACATTATAACTTTTAACAGTCGCTTAACAAATGTTATAAGTTGAGGACTATCTATAGTGCAAATCATTTGCACAATTGACAGCTTTGTTTGAAAAATTGTCACACTACGAACCTACTCAACTGCAAAGTATGGTTCTCTCTTTCTGTTTAAAAGCCAATCTAATTTGCAAGAGCCTATCACATTGTTGCAATGATAAGCCTTTTACAATAGTTCTTAGTGTTTGTTGCTGTTGTATGCAAGACAGAATTGTTCTGGATTGTTATGGTTGCTTGTAGATTATTGCAAGTTATGGGCATTCATGGAAGAATGGAAGAATGTGATGTACATTTCTCCCCTTCTGTATGCATAACATGGATGATGCATGCACATTTGCAAAGATTGGTGGTTGCTTTGTAATGACGGGACACTTATTTTCTAATGTCTCTGTTCAACTCCTCCTGGGTTATAATAACCCAAATTAGGCTATCAGGAGCTGATTGAAAAGCCTATTACAAATACCAAGCAACTGCTCAAGTTTGGGGATTTTGTTTTTTCCTTTGATTAAATGATCCCTTTTGAAATAAAACTTCTTCAGAAATATGTTTCAAAACTGTAGCCTTGGAGTGGAGATAGGATTAATAGTTGCTTTTTGTTCAGGAATTGCTAAAAGAGTAAACTAGGAGTTCATACCAGTGGTAGGGAAAACAGACCATTTATGAGCTGATGTTTGAAAGTATTGCCAAAGAAAACACTAGCCTTACTGCAATTTCAAACACATTACAATGAGGTTAAAAACAAATACAGACAGTTCTTGAACATTATTGACACTGTAGAAGATCTGCAGCCATATTCAAATCATTATGATGGTTAATAGAAAACTAGGAAGGTCAATAGGAGCTTTCCTCTAATAATTAATGCAGAGCAAATAGCATGATGTAACATGTATTTTCCCAAAGCTGCTTATTGACCACTATTGGAAATAAAAACTGAATTAGATGGATCCTGGGTCTTATGTGCTCCATGTGAATATGGCTGCATCAAGATGGAAAATCAAGTTCCACTTATCAAGTTTGTATTGAGGTGCCCTTTATAAAAAAGCAACCAAAGACATCAATCACTCTAGGCCCAAATGATGGAAACGACTGTTATTGTCTGGGCACGTGACACAGCTTTTTCATATTTCACTGTTCCAAAGTTCTTTGAAGTTTAGTTCAAATGCAGTTTCTAGAAGAATGGACAACTTTCTTCTGCTTTATAGCCTAAAGTTCTGAATTTAAAGAAATCAAGATGTAATTGCAAAGCTGCCTCTCCCTTATTCCAAGAATTGGGATTTGGTCATAGGATTATCTTCTGAAAGTTAACGGGCACAGGACATTCTATGTTTCCCATAGTTAAAGTGACCAGATTTTAAGATTGGGAAAGAGGGACACACTTGAGCGGGGCGAGGAGGGGGGGGGGCTCTAAAATAAATTAGCCAAAAAATATTTCTTTCTCTCTTTCTCTTCCTTCCTCCCTTTCTTTCTCTTTCTCTCTTCCTCTCTCTTTCTCTCTCTCTCTCTCTCTTGCTCTCTCTCTCATGCTATTTCTCTCTTTCTCTCTCCCTCTCTCTTGTTTTCTTTCTTTTTCTCTCTGTTTCTTTCTCTCTATTTCTTTCTCTCTCCCTTTCTCTCTCTCTTACTCTCTCTTCCTTTCTTTTTTCTCTCTCTCTCTGTCAATGGTGGGCTCCTGTGCTGCCTCTCTCACCTGCTTCCGAGGTGACGCTGATCCAGAGGCAGAAGCAGAGCACACTCAGTCGCTCAATTGGTGGTGCTGGGGCGAACACCGGGTCGGGATGGACCTATCTCTCTTTGCTGGGCCAGCTGCTGCTGGAAAGAGCGGATAGGTTCTTCCACCCAGCACAAATGCCGCTCTGCCCACCCGCCTCCAAGCACAGCGGATGGGCTGTCAGAGGGGGGCAAATGCCTCGGCCATGCTTCCCTTTCCTTCCCCCGCCTTTGCTATTATGGCCAACGAGCCCTCCTGCCTGGGCAGCTCAGTCCCATGGTGGTAGCTACGGGAAGGTGTCGAGCCAGGGTGAGGAGCAAGCAAGAGTGGAAGAGGAAGAGGGGGGAAGCGAGCAAATAAAAATTTAAAAAATAAAAGAGGGGGGGGGAAAGGTGGGAAGGGGTGCCGGATGTGTTAATCAACATCTGTGGAGCTGAAGGGGCAAAGAGCAAAAAGTTGTGAGACCGGAAGCTGAGCTTCCTTCTTCGCGGCTTCCTGGTAGCTTGTTTCAAAAAATTGGGACTTTTTAAAAATGCCCCAGGACGCGGGACAAATTGCTAGAAAGTGTGACTGTCCTGCGGAAAGTAGGACGTCTGGTCACATTACCCATAGTCTACACACCTTAAAGTTGGCAGGTTAGAAAGAAACTGGCATGAAAGTTGGGAGTCCTGTTTCCCACAACTTAGCATAGTCGAGGCCTCCTTGTCTCACCCTCCTGGCACCAGTCTTTCAGGAATACTTCCTCCTTTTTGCTAGCTGGTGGCTTGGCATTGCATTGAGTTTTATGCACTTTGAAATGTGCTTTATTAGGGGCTGGTGTGCATTTCTGCTGCAGGGTCTCAGCAGCCTTATTGGAAATCTCCAACATCCTGACTTCTTCCACCGCCATTTTTAGATTCAAGTTGCTTTTAGGCAGAAGTTTCTTTTGTAGGTTAATGTCCTTAATCCCCCTCACGATCTGGTCCAGAAGTGCATCATCCAGGTCATGGAATCTGCAATGGGTCACTGCCTTTCATAGAGTCGCCACATAGTCATTGATGCTCTCTCCTTCATGTAGTAGCCACTTGTAGAATTTGTACTGGCTAACCACCTTGGAGGGTGCTGGATTGTGTTTTTAAAGAAGGTCTTGTAGTGTGGCCCATGTGGTCGAGTCTACAGGCACTGGCTCCATTAGCACCAAAGTGGTATCAAAGACCTTGTGGCCACAATGGCTCAGGAACGTATCTCATTCCCAATTGACTGAGAGGCCTTGCAGGTCATTGGCTCCTAGGGAGCAGCAAAATCTTGTCATGTGGGTGTCCCATGTCTCGTTGCTTGGGTCAAATGGGGTTGGCGGATGGAAAGATGACATGGCAGCTAATGTAGTATTTGTTTGGAATTCAAATTTAGCACCACAAGATGTCCTTCTGGCCAGGCCGGATGCTTGGAGGAAATGTTCTTCAGTATCCCATCCTCACCACCAAATGTTGAGTTCCAACACTGAAGCGGCAGGAGGCAGGTTGTGTAACTGCAGCTCTTTATTGGTTACAGTGAGCAACTCCAGCAAAAGCCTGCTGGGAGACCCCAGTTTAAATAGAGCGCCCGGCAGGGAGTGAACCAAACAGGGTTGAGCACTTTGCTCCATAGCGCGGACCTGATTGACGACAGCTCAGCTAACATGCAAATCCCAGGACACAACACCTAGAAATATAACAGAAACAGGAAGTTCTTAGTGTTAATGTTGGTAACTCATTTTACATTCTATTTTTGTAGAAACTCACTTAAATAATGCTAGAAAACTTGAAACATCTCACCGCCTAGAAGCATAGTTCCCTCTAAGCTGAGCAGTGAGCAATCGCTCACTTAAAAATCATCATCAACTCAGAGTTTTCCAAACCTGCCCAGAAGCCGAGAGGGAAAGAGTGAGAGGGAAGGAGAGAGAGAGGAAGAGAGGAAGAGAGAGAAACAGATAGAAAAAAAGAGAGGAAGGAAAAGAGAAAGAAAAAGAATGGGAGTAAGGAAGAGAGAAAGAAAATCAAAATCTAGTTTGAAACTAGCTCAACTATTTAAGTGGCATTTTGATATTGATAGAGTTGCCCTATTATGAGCTCACTGTTATAGACACACTGTACAGTATTTTATTTTGAAATTCTCTGAGGCAAAACAGGGTGGTTTTTTAATTTAGGTTTAGGTTTATTGGATTTATATGCCGCCCCTCTCCGCAAACTCGGGGCGGCTCACAACAATAATAAAAAACAGTACAGTACACAATACCAAATCCAATGCCCACCCATCCAGTTCCAATTGAAATTAATAATCTCATAAAAAACAGTATATATAAAAAAACAGGCACACAGTCAATCAATCAACAAAACAACATGGGCAAGGGGGAGGTGTTTTAGTTCCCCCATGCCTGACGGCAAAGGTGGGTCTTAAGGAGTTTACGAAAGGCAGGGAGGGTGGGGGCAATCCTAATCTCAGGGGGGAGCTGGTTCCAGAGGGTCGGGGCTGTTAAGTCTGTATATAACCAATGTAAAACTCTGTAAAAGAAAATACCTTGTAAATACTGTTTAAACTATGAATAAACCTTGGCCGCGTCTGATTGGCTAAGACGCACGGCCGTTTCTTTTAGGCGCGAGCCTTAAACGTATAAAAAGGGCTGTTCTGACACTGACAGCTCAGATGCGTTCCTTGCTGAAGTCACTTTCGAGAGAGCTGAATAAACGGAACCATCTTTCACTCCTGTCTGAGTCTCATTCATTTCACTGGCGACGAGAGAACGAAGAATCCACGAGTCAAGCATGAATCACCTCCAGATCGGCCGGGCTCCCGACTACTTCGACCCCGAGAAGTCGTCTTGGGACGCCTACATGGCGAAATTTGAAATCTTCCTAGAAGCGGCAGGAATGGGAGAAGCTGAAGACGACAGGAAGCGGGCAATCTTCTTGAACTATTGCGGGACTGAGATTTTTGACCTCGTCCAAACGCTTACCGACCCGCTTCCAGCTAAATCCGTTCCGTGGGACGACCTCCAAGCAAGACTGGCAAACCACTTCAAACCAACGAAGCCTGCCGTAGTCTACAGACATCAATTTTCCAGGATGACCCAGCGTGAGTCTGAGACAATCAATCAATTCGCCACGAGACTTCGCACGGTGCTGTCAAAGTGCAAATTTGACAGCCCAGAAGCTCGCCTCACAGACGCTCTGATCTTTGGGATGAAGAATGCGACCGTCCGGAACAAAATCCTAACAGAGGACGACCCAACGCTTCAGTCAGTCATCAAGCTGGCTCAAACAGCCGAAGTAGCTGACGCGGCCGCCAAAGAACTCAAGGAACACGAAAAGAAAGACACCGTCTCCAAAATCTCCGTTGCTGTTTCCCGCGCCGAAACCACAGATGACCTCAGCCCAGCTGCCACGGACGACGACACCTGTCTCCTGCTGCCTTCCGAGCAAGCCAGACAACCCAGATACCAACGCCCCTCCAACCCATGCCCCGGTTGCCGAGGAAATCACCCACGACAGCGTTGCCCCTTCAGGGACGCCATTTGCCGCCGCTGCAATCGACGCGGGCACATCGCCGAGGCTTGCAGAGCGCCCTTTCCAGAGGAGTCCTTCTCTACACCCCGCCAACAACGTTTCAACAACCAGGCACAACAACTGCGAGACAACAAATTTTCCAGAGGCTTCAATCGCAGAAACGACTCTACCGCTAACCGTGACTACGCACGAGGTAAAGCACAAACTTACGTAAATTGCGCAACTGCTAAAGGAGGGAACAAGATTATCATCTCACTACTTTTAAATAACAAACCTTGTAACCTAGAATTAGATACAGGCTCTAAGCATTCTATTATGCCTTGGGACAAATTCAAAATGTATATGCCAAATTTTCTTAAAACTGATTTTGTTAACTCAACTTTAATAATAAGGGATTTTCAAGGTAATGTCATACCTGTTTTGGGGAAAGTAGATGTGCCTGTGAAATTTAAAAATTGTGAATATTTTCTTCCTCTGATTGTGGTTGAGGGAGCCAAACACTCCCTCCTGGGGTTAACATGGATGTCTCCTTTGGGAATTGAAATACTGGGTCTTTGTCATGTAAATGCTGAACCTGATATTCCTAACTTTATCCAAGAATTTCCTGAGGTTTTCAGCCCTACTTTGGGCACCTATAATGGGGCCCCTATCTCCTTCTCTCTAGATCCCAAGGTACCCCCAGTCAGACTTAAGCCTCGTAGGGTACCCCTACCACTATTGCCTAAACTAGACATCCAATTGGACAAATTGATTGCCCAGGGCATCTTAGTCCCTGTAGAACAAGCGCCATGGGAAACCCCCATTGTCACTCCAGTTAAACCTGATGGCTCCTTAAGGGTCTGTGCAGACTACAAAGCCACTATCAATAAGGCCCTGCAACACCATCCATACCCGATCCCAGTGGTCCAACAATTGCTTCATTCTTTGGGGGAAGGGAGAGTATTTTCGAAAATCGACCTGGCACAGGCATACCAACAGCTTCTGGTCGATGAGGCCACATCCCTGGCCCAGACCATAGTGACCCATAGGGGTGCTTTTAGGTGCACCCGCCTGCAATTCGGGGTCAGTACCGCCCCAGGTATTTTCCAAAGTTTCATGGAACGATTATTGGCAGGTATAAAAGGAACCTCCCCATATTTTGACGATATATTTATATCAGGAAAAAACCAAGCAGAATTAAACATGCGCATCAGAGAAGTATTGGCTAGACTGCAAGCTAAGGGGTTAAAAGTAAAACCAGACAAGTGTGTATGGGGAGCAAGTAGCATAGAATTTCTGGGCTATAGAATAGACAGTGAGGGAATACACCCCACAGCAGACAAACTAGAGGCCATAACCAAAGCACCCGAGCCAAATAATAAGACAGAACTCCAAGCATTTCTGGGCCTCCTTAATTTTTATTCTGTCTTCCTTAAACAGAAGGCAACGGCAGCAGAACCACTACACCGACTGCTGCAGAAGGGAGTTCCCTGGACCTGGGGCACAATGGAGCGCGAAGCTTTTCATAAAATAAAACAGTTATTGACCTCTAAAAGCGTAGTGGTTCAATATAGCTCAACTTTGCCAATAAGGCTCACGTGCGACGCTTCGGCGTATGGGGTTGGCGGGGTATTAGCTCACATAATGCCAAACAATACAGAGGCCCCCATCGCCTTCTTTTCTAAAACATTGTCCATGACAGAGAGAAACTACAGCCAATTAGACAAAGAGGCATTGGCCCTAGTCTCTAGCGTTAAGAAATTCCATTATTATCTCTGTGGGAGGAGTTTTGAACTAATAACAGATCACAAACCCCTGCTTGGTCTTCTAGCTGCCAATAAACCAACTCCTCCCTTCATGTCCCCTAGATTAATAAGATGGGCCCTTTTCCTGTCAGGATACCAATACCATCTAACACACAAGGGGGGGAAAATCAATAAATCATGCTGACGGGTTAAGTAGATGCCCCATGCCCGAGTTAGTCTCAGATCCAACCCCCACAGAGGATGTCTTACTAATTGACCTTGAGGAAAACTGCCTGACCACTGCCAAAGAGGTGGCTGAGCACACTAAGAAGGATTTACTATTGTTAAAATTAATCAATTGTATTCAAAAAGGTTGGTTGGGAGACTCTGAGGAAACTGGGCTGTCAGAATTTAAATCTAAAAGGTTGGAATTATCCTACTTGAAGGGATGCGTGTTATGGGGTGACAGGGTGGTCATTCCCAATACCTTAAAACAGAAGGTACTAAGTATGTTGCATGCAGGCCACCCAGGCATTGTCAGAATGAAAGGGTTGGCCAGGGGCTATTTGTGGTGGCCAGGTTTAGATAGGGACATTGAACAATGGGTAGCAAACTGTGACCCTTGCCAGGAGTCACGGCCCAATCCCCCGAAAACAACACCTCTGGAATGGGAAAGACCCACGGGGCCATGGTCCCGCATTCATATTGACTTCGCAGGGCCTATTGGAACCCAAAACTTTTTAATTGTGGTAGACGCGTTCTCCAGATGGGTGGAAATCATTGCTATGCAAAACATTACTACTTGTGCCACCATTAAAGCATTATACCATTTGTTTGCCACACATGGGTGCCCAGACATCCTAGTTTCAGATAACGGGCCACAATTAACTGCCAGACAATTCGAGTGCTTTTTAAGCAACTTAGGGGTCAGACACGCACTCACATCCCCTTACTCGCCATGGGTTAATGGCCTTGCAGAACGTTATGTACGTGTGGCCAAAGAAGCCTTGCGCAGGGCAGGCCCAGGGGAAATACAACACAAATTAGATCAATTTTTATTAATGCAGCATATCACCCCAAATTCCATCACAAACAAAAGCCCAGCAGAAATTTTAATGGGTCGAAAAATAAGGTCCCCCCTGGACAGGTTGCACCCTCGTTATTGTACTCAAAATGTAAATAATGAAACATGTACAGCACCTGAAAGAAATATGTACCTAGGGCAACTGGTTTTTGCTAGAAATTTTGACGGGGGGTTGAGTTGGCTGAAAGGAAAAATATTGCAACAAACAGCCCCAAAATCTTATGTGGTACAATTGGAAGATGGCCGCACATGGAGGCGGCACATCGATCATTTAAGGGGGCGCATAACACCAAATGAAGAGCCGGCCGCTAACGGAAATTCTTCCCCCCAAGCAGACATTAATTCGCAACTCGAACTTTTGGAATTACAAAAAGACTTACCACGACCTGATGCTTCCTCCAGCGACGCCGAGCCTTCCTCCTCTTCTGGGCACGGTGCGCCATCAGCATACTTGTCTCCGCAGGCCAGAGCCCCAACTTGGGCCCAGCCGCGGACAGGAGACAACGACGAGCCAACCTCCACCATAGACATACCAGCCGGTAATGATCTGCGCAGGTCTGAGCGCACGTCACGCCGGCCCAATCGATTGGAGGACTACGTCACTTGGCTCACTGATTGACAGTTTGGCTGAACTAATGAGGGAGGGGTGTTAAGTCTGTATATAACCAATGTAAAACTCTGTAAAAGAAAATACCTTGTAAATACTGTTTAAACTATGAATAAACCTTGGCCGCGTCTGATTGGCTAAGACGCACGGCCGTTTCTTTTAGGCGCGAGCCTTAAACGTATAAAAAGGGCTGTTCTGACACTGACAGCTCAGATGCGTTCCTTGCTGAAGTCACTTTCGAGAGAGCTGAATAAACGGAACCATCTTTCACTCCTGTCTGAGTCTCATTCATTTCAGGGCCCCCCACAGAGAAGGCTCTTCCCCTGGGTCCCGCCAGACGACATTGTTTAGTCGACGGGACCCGGAGAAGGCCAACTCTGTGGGACCTAACCGGTCGCTGGGATTCGTGCGGCAGGAGGCGGTCCCGAAGATATTCTGGTCCGGTGCCATGAAGGGCTTTATAGGTCATAACCAACACTTTGAATTGTGACCGGAAACTGATCGGCAGCCAATGCAGACTGCGGAGTGTTGGAGTGATATGGGCATACTTGGAGAAGCCCATAATTGCTCTCGCAGCTGCATTCTGCACGATCTGAAGTTTCCGAACACTTTTCAAAGGTAGCCCCATGTAGAGAGCGTTACAGTAGTCGAGCCTCGAGGTGATGAGGGCATGAGTGACTGTGAGCAATGACTCCCGGTCCAAATAGGGCCGCAACTGGCGCACCAGGCGAACCTGGGCAAACGCCCCCCTCGCCACAGCTGAAAGGTGTTTTTCTAATGTGAGCTGTGGATCGAGGAGGACGCCCAAGTTGCGGACCCTCTCTGAGGGGGTCAATAATTCCCCCCCAGGGTAA
The DNA here is from genome assembly GCF_031021105.1 of Erythrolamprus reginae. Taxonomy (NCBI): domain Eukaryota; kingdom Metazoa; phylum Chordata; class Lepidosauria; order Squamata; family Dipsadidae; genus Erythrolamprus; species Erythrolamprus reginae. Next base: position 92,427,229 of record NC_091953.1, read on the forward strand.
TGGACGGACAGATAGAATTGTCCTTGGGAGGCAAGACCCACAGCCACTCCGTCTTGTCTGGGTTGAGTTTGAGTTTGTTGACACCCATCCAGGCCCCAACAGCCTCCAGGCACCGGCACATCACTTCCACTGCTTCGTTGACTGGACATGGGGTGGAGATGTACAACTGGGTATCATCGGCATATTGATGATATCTCACCCCATGCCCTTGGATGATTTATTTGTTTGTTTGTTTATTTATTTATTATTTCTGTGCCGCCCAGTCCCGAAGGGACTGCCGCTCAGACACTATAATTTTCCGCCCCCCCCCCCCCCCAAAAAAAAATTAGAGGGAACACTGCCTAGAAGTAGCTAAACTTCTAGGCTGGTTGAGAAGATAAAGTTCCAACATATTGGAGATTACCAGGATGGGGAAAGCCAGCATAATATTTGACAGTCATCTATTATTACAGCTCATGATAATATTTTTTGGGTTTCATCCTTATTGTATTACAAAGGTATAAGCTTCATCAATTTGATACATGACTGTAATACAATAATGTTATTGTTACAAGATTGTATAAATCTGAAGAAACATTTATTTATTTATTCGACTTCTATGCCGCCCAATCCCGAGGGATTCAGGGTGGCTTATAAGTGATTAATTTGCTGTCTAATTGTGCTAGAGTTCGTTTTAAGTCTTTTTCGTGAAATAATACAATTTGGGTATTCCCCTTAATCTATAATGTAGAGAAAAGTACACAGTACACTTGTAAAAGTCAATAACTGAACTCTGAACATAGTGATCTTTAACCTTTATTTCCTCTGTAAGCAGAGATTCTCCTGATACCATCTGGTGTCATTGTTCTCCATTTCAAATATTCCTTTAGTTTCTCAAAATTTGTCATTGAGTGACTTATAATGATTACATTACATGTGCGGGGGTGAGTGCGCATTGCATTTTGGGGATTCAGGCACGTGCTTTGGTCACTCCATCTGGAAAAGGTTAACCATCACTGTCTTAGCCTGTTCCTACAGAGATAGTTGAACTTTCCCATTGATAACCTAACAAGAAAAGATCTAATACTAACAAAAGGTTTCAGACTTTTATTTTGCCTTGTAAAGTAGGGACTTGATCTGCAATCACGAGAGAGACAAAAGGAGAAACACCTCTGCTTCTTTAGTACCATATTCCTATATCACAGTGGTTCTCAACTTTTCTAATGCCGCGACTCCTTAATACAGTTCCTCATGTTGTGGTGACCCCCAACCATAAGTCTAGCACCAATTCTCCCAATAGAGCTTTAAGCTGATTGGCAGAAAGGTCAGAGGGACAGTCCCATGGTAAATGCCTGATTGGTCAGATTGTAAAAATATGTTCCAAGGCACCAGAAAAGAAGTTTTAGTTCCTAACACCATGGGAAATTTGTCTTTTCTGATGGTCTTGGGTGACCTCTGTGAAACGGTCTTTCGACCCCAAAAGGGTCCCAACCCCCAGGTTGAGAATAATTGCTATATTAGGTCTTCATATTAAATTGGAAAATTGTTAACTGTTCACCCACATTCTCTTTCCCTGATATTCTCTCTTGCTGCTTCTCCTGCCACTGGAGTGGGGAGAAGAAAGAGAAAAAAGCCATTGCAGGTACAGTACTTGTAATTGAATTACAATTACAATTGGAACCAGAATTTCCATTATAATCTAAGTGATTGTTAAGTGAGTAATGTCCAATGTTACTTTTTTTGCCAGTTAAGAAAATCACTGTAATAGTTAAGTGGATCATGTGGTCATTAAATGGATCTGGCTCCCCCATTGATTTGCTTGTTAGAAACTGGCTGGGAAGGCCATAAACAGTGCATAAATGATCCTGGGCTGTTGCAATAATTATAAAGGCATGCTGGTTGCCAAGCGTGGGAACCATGCCATGGTACAGTGTACATAAAAGAAAAAGATACATTTGTCAAGAATCATGTGGTACAACACTTAATGATTGTCATAGGGGTCAAATAAGCAATGAAGAAACAATCAATATTAATAAAAATCTTAGGATACAAGCAACAAGTTGCAGTCATACAGTCCTAAGTGGGAGGAAAAGGATGATAGGAATGATGAGAAAAACTAGTAGAAATAGAAGTGCAGATTTAGTAAAAAGTCTGACAGTGTTGAGGGAATTATTTGTTTAGCAGTGATGGTGTTTGGGAAAACATGTCTTCAATAAAGAAATTAAATAATAATAATTTAAAAAAACTCTGTAGCTTTGGTCTGCAGTTTAGATCTGACCGGGAAGTTTACAAAAATAAACCCCTTAGCTGCCTCATTGGAAAGCTCAAGCTACTGTTTAACTTGTCTTCAAAATCTCAGTGATCGCTACATGATACTGGGCATCAAGTCCGGTTCTACAAAACTGCCGAAGTGTCCTTTCAGCCGAGGACACTTGCGTTGCAATCTTTGAATTTTACTTTATTTTTTTGAGAAGAGACCTGAACGGGGTGTAATTTCATTTGGAAAAGGATTTCAAGGGCATTTTTCCTCAGAGAGTAATATCCTTCTTCCCCGGGACGAAAAACGTAACCGAGAAATCGAGAAAGGGAAAAGCCCATCCACCGCCATGCAGTAGTAGGAGTCTCCAACCTTGGCAATTTGTGGACTTCAACTCCCAGAATTCCTCAGCCAGCAAAGCTGCCCTCAGCCAGCAAAATGCCCTTGAAAGCAAAAGACTCCAAAGAGTCTTCGGAGAGGGGCGGCATACAAATCTAATTAATTAATTAACAAATTAATTAATTAATTAACAAACAAAGAAACAAATAAATAAAGCTGGCTGAGGAATTCTGGGAGTTAGAGTCCACAAGTCTTAAAAGTTGCTAAGGTTGGAGACCTCTGTCACAGAAGTGAGGAACTACTGGCCCTTTATGACTTGGGGACTTCAATTTCCACAAGGGCCGTAACTCCCCCTCCAAGCCTTGCTTCTAAGCGCTGCTTACGTTGGCGAATCGGAGAGCAGAAGGCGGGAGGGGGAAGGACGTCTTATTCGGAGTCCGCCCCCCTCCGCGGGCCTAGTGGGTTGACCGCGGGCAGGTCTGCCTTTATTGGGTTTTTCTCGCTCCTGGGTTTTGTTTTTTGTTTTAATGCGAAGTCCCCTTTATGACGGCTACAGCCATGGTGCTCAACGCGGTGCTTAAAAAGCTGCTCGACAAGAAGGTGGTGCTGGCAAGCGGCTCTCCGCGCAGGCTGGAGATCCTAAATAACGCGGTGAGTTGCGCTGACTCGTTTAAACGCCCCTGCGCCGGGTTGGTGGGCTATTAAAAAAATCAGATCTAGGCAAAGCAACCATTACATAGAGGGTCCATTGTTCTCCACCTGACTAGATGGCTCAGTGACTAAGACACAGCTTGTTGGAGATTGGCAGCTCGGCGGTTCGAATCCATAGTACAGGTCTCCTGCGTGCTCAGGGTTGAACTAGATGACCTCCAAGGTCCCTTTCGACTCTGTTACCTCCGTTCTATAGGAAAAATGGTGGGGAAGGGCTTTTCCTCTTTCTCGGCTCTGTCGGTTCCGTTTTTAGTCCCGAGAAAGGAGGATATTAGTTGAGAATTGCTGAACAAAATACCCTTGAAATTCTTACCCGAGGAAACTTATGTCCTTATTCTCCTCAAAAAGAATTGAAAGATTGCAACATAAATGCCCTTAGTTGAAAGGACACTTGGCAGTTTTGTAGGGCTGGATTACATTATATTCTGCCTCTGTTTGATGTAGTGAGCTGAAGTATGGGATGCAATTAACAAACTAAACATGTGCAAAAAGTTGAGAAAACTTGTCATACAACTTTAAGATATTTTGTGTGTACTCCCCCCCCCATAAATCTTCTTTTTTTCCTTAAAGAACTAATGAAAGATCAGAATAAGGAACACCTTCTCCTAAGTAATTGTATCCATGGATAGCACATCTATGAAAGGAAGAGCATACACATAGACATGACAGCATTGTATGCAATTCATCAGATGTAGCTGTAGACATCAATCTAACGGGGTTTAAAAAATTAATGCAGAATAATGCTCCCACTTGCTGTTGCTATAAGTATGCAACACCTCTGAGATCTGAAGGACTCTCTTCTTTGGCATACAATAACCAAGTTTTTTGTTGTTAGTTGTGAAGTTGTGTCTGACCAATTGCGACCTCGTGGACAGTGTTCCTCCAAGTCTTCTTGTCCTCTACCATTCTCTGGAGTCCATTTAAGCTCACACCGACTGCTTCAGTGACGCCATCCAACCACCTCATTCTCTGTCATCCCCTTCTTCTTTTGCCCTCAATCTTTCCCAGCCTTAGGCTCTCCTACAGTGAGTCTTCTCATTAGGTGGCCAAAGTATTTGAGTTTATCTTCAGGATCTGACCTTCTAAAGACCAGTCAGGGTGGTTCTTCTCTAGGATTGACTGGTCCAGCACCATAGTTCAAAGGCCTCAATTCTTTGGCGCTCAGCTTTTCTTATGAGCCAATTTTCACAACCATACATTGCAACTGGGAAAACCATAGCCTTGACTGAATGCACTTTTGTTGGCAGAGTGATATCTCTGCTTTTTAGTATGCTGTCTAAGGTGGCACGCGGAGCCATATCTGCTGGCACATGAACCGTTGCCCTAACTCAGCTCCAGCGTGCATGTGTGTGCCGGACAGCTGATTTTTGGCTTGCACAGAAGCTCTGGGAGGGCATTTTTGGCTTCCAGAGAATCTCCACTGGGATGGGGGATAGCATTTTTACACTCCCCTGGCTCTGGGATGGGGGATAGCATTTTTACACTCCCCTGGCTCCAGGGAAGTCTTTGGAGCATGGGGAGGGCAAAACGCAAACCTACTGTCCCACCATAAGTTGGGAAACAGGATTTCTCGGCCTCCAGAAGGTCTCTGGGAGGATGGGGGAAGCAGTTTTCGCCCTCCCCAGGCATTAAAATATGGGTGTGGGCACTCACGTGTGCGATAGTGCATGCTCTTTTGGCACCCGAGGGAAAAAAAGGTTCTGCCCTAAAACCTTTTAATAATACTGGACATAAACTATCATTTTATTATAGTTAATTATAACTATAATTATAATTAAAGTTAACTATAATTAACTGTTATGAATGTTTAGGTAAATAAAATCCTCATATTATGTACCAAAGCCATTGCTTCAGCATAAAAAAGCACAAACAAATGGAATTCTTAGAAATAACTTCTATTATAGTAGCTGAAAGACCCTAAAATTACAATAAATTGGTTTTTGAATTAATATTTCAAAAGAAGAGCTGTTGTGGCGCAGCAGGTAGAGTGCTGTACTGCAGGCCGCTGAAGCTGACTGTCGATCTGTAGGTCAGCGGTTCAAATCTCATCACTGACTCAAGGTTGACTTAGCTTTCCAGCCTTCCGAGGTGGGTAAAATGAGGACCGTGAGGGCAATATGCTGGCTCTGTTAAAAAGGGCTATTGCTAACATGTTGTAAGCCGCCCTGAGTCTAAGGGCGGCATAAAAATCGGATGAATGAATGTTTGTTTGTCTGTCTGTCTGTCTTTCTGTCTGTCCAAGTGACTCTTGATGGTTTACAAATAAAAGATTTACAAGCCAATGTAAATATTTTCATTTAGCTAAATTTAAACATAACTTGGACAGGAAAGAAGCTGTTATATAAAGTTCAATCTGTAATGCAAAATTCAGGTCAGTTTCTTAAACTTATTAAAATGGATAAAAAGAACATTGTGCACACTTAGAATATGTATTCACAGGCTCTGGTTTCCACTTTTTTGTAACAGTTGTATTAATTTTTTTTAATAAGTATTAAAAAAACAAATTAAGCCAAAAGAAAGATATTCAGAGATTTCATTAAAAAGTTAAAAAAAATGACTCAGAATATAGTAGACAAAGAAGTTATCAGAAAATAAATTTCATAGCAAATATAAATAATTTTAGTAACTTATATTTTCCCCAAATCTCATTTTTTAAATAAAGTTTTATTGCTGTTAAAATAGAAATACAAAAGCAATTTTATCATTGCTTTTAAAATTCAAAAAAAGAAAAACAAAAGGAACAATTTTTTTAAAATTATTTTAAAAAAGTAAATAAATAAATAAATCATAATATTTAATAAAATAAAATAAATAAAAAGTACAGTATATTATAAAAATACATAAGTGATTAAAAATAAGTGGAAAAAATACAGAAAATTTCATAAGGCTTACCCATCCACCACATATCTATTTTAATCAAATAGTCAAATAAGTCAAATTGTATTCCTTGTTTTTGCTTAATCTTTTATTTCTTAAAGTACTGTCTTAGAACTTGATTTAATTTTTTCTTTGTCCATGTTCACAACATCCTTCAAAAGTTTAACTCTCTTTTGTAAATCAAATACAGAAAAGATTTATCCAGTTTGCTCTTTTTGTTTGTTATTTGTGTATCCCATGTCCATTGCTCACCAATACCCTTCAAAACCTCTGTTTCTAAGGTATTTTTATCCATTCTGTATATCCATTAAATATTCTTCTCCTTTAATTATAATTTTAATTCCCCAAATCCATCTAGCAACCTGCCTTCAAAATCCCATCCTATTATGTTTTTTTAAACAATTCAAAATGTGTATTTTCCTACAGGAAGGTTTCTTGTAATTAATTTTTAAATTAATTACAAGAAACCTTCCTGTAGGAAAATACACATTTTGAATTGTTTAAAAAAACATAATAGGATGGGATTTTGAAGGCAGGAAGGTTTCTTGTAATTAATTTAAAAATCTTACTTCAAAACCACCTGGACATTTATTCTATTTGTAACTACCTAAACTGAATGTTCTAATTTTGCTGTTTATTTTTAAAAGTTTTATATTTTTAAAAACTGAGGATAAAACATTGTAGGATTATCTCCATAGCTCTCAGGAGAAGCCTAAATCCAAGCTGAAGTAATCTCAGCTACTAAAAAAGCTTAAAATGAAAGCTGGTGATATATTACTCCATTCTATTTTAAGAAGTCTAGTAGTAACACTTATTCTGATTAACAAATTTGTTAAAAAGTATAAGCTTTTGTGAGCCTGAAGCCAACCACAACACAGCTTATATATTGTAATACAATTTATTAGCTGAAGAGGTGCTATCAGATTCCTCCTCAGTTTTTTTGCCACCGTCAGCTAACATAGCTCTCTTTTATAGAAGATTGATTTTATAAAGATTACAGTACATGTTTAGATATGGTCCAACATTATAAAATTAATCTATAAAGATTACATGGTTTAGATATTGTTGTGGTTAGCTCTGGCCCAGCTCCTGC